>NW_027069830.1:384515-415581 GCF_002906115.3 Quercus suber
AGACAGAGAGAGAGAGAGAGAGAGAGTTGAAGAAAGAGGTATGAAAAGGCAGAAAAGCAAAATGTGAGATCAGAGATGGGAAAAAGTGATTTCAAATGGTGTGGTAGGTGGGATCATAGTTTTAAAAACTGGACCGGACCGGCCGGTTCAACCGGGAACCGGACCTTAATCCGGTTCGGTTATCAGTTAAAACCGAAAATGAAAGAAAAACCGGAAAACAGTACAAACTGCCGGTTCAACCGGCATAACCGGGAACCGGTGCAGTTAAACCGGTTTTAGCACTTTTTCAGAAATACTTCCGCTGTTGTGTTTTTTAACCCAAAAAAAAAATTTTAAAAAGGAAGATCTTGTTTCAGATTTAGAAAGAGAGATTTTGATTTTGAAAATGTGCTCTCAAGTATGAAGTGGTGAAGCCTAAGACACCCACAGTGAACCAAAAACATCAGATTTACTTTACTTACCTTTTGCTCAAAAGAAAAAAGAAAAAAAAAAATCAGATTCACTATATTGTGTTGAGGAAGAAACAAAGAAGCCCAAAGATAAGTAGATTTGTAAGGTTCTGTCTGCTTCAGTTGAGGCTTTTTTTTGCTGTTCTTACCTCTTGCACTGCATATATTCACGAGAGAGAAGACAGAGAGAGAGAGAGAGAGAGAGTTGAAGAAAGAGGTATGAAAAGGCAGAAAAGCAAAAGTGAGATCAGAGATGGGAAAAAGTGATTTCAAATTGTGTGGTAGGTGGGATATACGTGTGAATGTGTGGAGGGAAAAAATATCATGTGGACAATGATATTGTTACCCGTTGGTCACTTATTTTTGTTATTTGAAAGGTTAAAATATAACTAAAATATTTTATAGTGGGTTTGTGGTGATTGTATGTGTTTTTTTGTTTTTGTTTTGGTTGAATTGTGTTCAGCGGTATCTAAAAGTTGGTAAGCTAGAGTTTAATGTTTTACTATTGTTTAATTTTTTTGTTAAAATGACAAGTTATAAAATTATTTATTTATTTTTATAATTATTAATTTAATAATTATTAATTAAATTATTTATGACATCACCGGTTCGACTATCGGTCGGACCCCGGTTCAACCAAAAAACCGGTAATCAGTCTCTTTTTCGGTTCTTTCACCGTACCGGTTTTTAAAACTATGTTGACCACTCACCGTTCAAGTAATGTTAGGACAACATAAAATTGCACCATTTTTGTTACAGTTTACTGCAAGACAAGTTGTGACTTATGAGTAATAGAAGTGGCGAATGGCAACAAAAGTTGTACAACTTTACCTGTTCCTAGCAAGTTTGTAAAAAAGTTGGGTAAAATATCATTTTCGTCCCTAAACTATCACAAAAGTTCGTTTTTCATCCCTAAACTTTCAAAAGTTCGTTTTTCGTCCCTGAACTATCACAAAAGTTCGTTTTTCGTCCCTAAACTTTCAAAAGTTCTATTTTCGTCCCTAAACTTTTCAAAATGTATTGATTTTCGTCCCTCTCACATCAGCACACTGTCAAAGCCACGTCAGCACTTCGTTAGACAGAGGGACGAAAATCAATACGTTTGGAAAAGTTTAGGGACGAAAAACGAACTTTTGAAAGTTTAGGGACGAAAAATGAACTTTTGTGATAGTTTAGGGACGAAAATGATATTTTACCCAAAAAAGTTTGTAGGCATTCTCCTTTTTGTGTCATATTTCGTTGGTTCATGCAGTGGGTGTGACGTGATATTCATTTGCTTCGTTCACATCACTGATATATCGGAAGCTATAAAAGACTGAGATGAAGGGAAGGATGTTGAGGAATCTAGTTCTCAAACGATTCCTCCATAGCTCAACCTCACTAGCTCTCTCCTCCTCCTCCTCCTCAACATCCAACCCTTTCTTGCCCTCCTCCCGATGCGTCAGCCCCTCTTTCTGTCTCTCTGTCTCTCTGTCTCTCTTTCAGTCTTTTATTATATATATATATATATATATGTACACCTGTGTGTTATATGAATTTTGTTCCATTTCATTTTACCGTGGAAATGTTGTTTTTCTTTTCGTTTTTTGATAAATTTTGGTTTTTTGTTTCGATATTAGTGAAGATTTCATGTTGGAAGCTGAAATTTGTACATGTTAGATGATTCTTTTATTGATTCTGTTGATTTTTTTTCTGGTTTTTGGGATATGGGTCTGCTGGACTGAGCTGTATAAATACGTATTTGTTTGGTTGGATTGATGCGAGAGAGTGAGATTTTGGAAATGTAAGTTTAGGGTCTTGTGTTGTTTAGTTAGATTAATGTGAATGGGTTTGCAATTGAGTGAAATAAAAATGGTTTCTTTATGAAAATATTAGCATAGAGAAGGAAACTGTGAAGCTACAGTTATTTACAATACAATATGATCAATAATGGGCATAAGACCCCATAAGGAGATTAAAGAGTTTTGTGCAGTGGATTTTTGGAAAAAAAAAAAGATTATGAATGTTTTGGAAGAGTTTTTTGAATGTGGATAAGGTTATATATGCTGTGGGATTGGAGACAGTTAAGGTTTCAGAAAAATGTTTGATATGATGTCTTGAAGATTAGATGTAATAAAATGGCAATACTGAGAGGCACTTAAATGTTGCATCGCACATGTTTGACTGATGTTCTTGATATTTTATCCCGCTTTTCTTTTATTTTTTGTCAACCAAACATAAATAGAACGAGACATCATCTGACAATCTCTTTACTATTGAGGTTTTGCAGAATGCAGTTTCTGCCCCACTTGCTGAGGAGAAAGCTGAAACAGTTGTGTTTCCAAGGTGATCCTTAGCCTGATGACCTTAAGATTATAATCGATACTCTGCTGAAATTATCCTTGAGTTTGTATTTTTTGCAAAAGACAAGTGCCCATGTGGTATGCCATGTGTGTTTGTGCTACCTTGTGTTTGCACCTTTGTTTGTAAACAATTGTTAGTGTACTTATATAATACTTTGTGTTGGGATCATTAGCTGTGACACATGATAACTTAGAGGGTGAAGTGTGGAGAGGGTTTAGCTGATAGACCATCAATGTCTTGTAACATTTGCCTGAAATTCCTGCTTGACAGAAAGAGCTTACCTGATATAATTTATTTTATAACTGTCAGTGAATCCTACCTAATATGATTGCTCTTTTACTGCATCATTCATTTGGCTGATAGACCATCTATGACTATCGTCTGTCAGGAACTCCTGATTGATAGACAAACCTAGTCTAATGTAATTGCTTTTATAACAGTCATTGAATCCTCATCTTATCCATTATGATGAGCTTTGCAAGCATCAACCTGAATAAGATAGCATTTTACCATATAAGATCATTTTTTTCTAATATTGTTGAATATTTTGAGGTTGACACAATTTATAATCTGTTGTTAATGTCATGGATCCCATCTTTTTGACTTGAATANTTTTCCCAAGCAAGCTAATTCCTTCCTACCAGGTTGAAAGTTTCCTAGCCACTTCCCTTCATGGTTCTTCTTTCTAGGTTCCCTGAGGTACTAGCCCCTTGTTCATGGATTGTTGGTTCCCAAGCTTTCTGATTCCTTTCTACATCATTGGGTGGCTGATAGGGACATATCTATTCTCGTTCCTTGTGTTTCTTAGCATCCCCTTTGAACTGTCCTAATCCAGCCTTGGCTTTGCTACATGTCCCGAGGATCCCAAACTCCTGGCAGTCCCCAGGTATCCCAGCCTAAGTCATACGCTATTGGGCTCCCTAGCGATTTTTCTAACCTTGGTGGGCTGGGCTTTTCTTCTTCCCTTCATTTCATGAGTTCTAAAGCTTACTTATTTGTGGTTTGGGTTCCTCCTTTAAACCTTAATGGATTTGGGCCTACCATCCTTTTTCTTTATTGCGGGCTCAAGTATTTTTTTATGAAGTTCAATCCTTTATACCATTTTAGGCCTTTGTGCAACTTCATGACTTTTTAGACCTCAACAAATGTTAATATGGAGCTCTTATTATTCAAGCTTCAAAAGGATGCTAGGGCTCTTTCATGGAACTTTTTACCCATTGGCTTGTTTAAGCCTTTTGAATTCTATCTTACATCTTATTGATATAATATTATGAAAAAAAATTGTTACACACATTTTTTGAACTAAAATCATCAAATGAAAACAAGATTCAGTTTTGAAATCATGTTTTCAACTTCAATTAAAAAAAAATTGGTGTGTAACAAATACTCACTACAACAAACTTGAGCTTTTTCAACATAATTTTATCCACAATCATTTAAAAATGTTGATAAAAGTCTTTAGTTTCTACATTTGCACTCAAATGTTGAAAAATTCACATATTTGTTTCCACAGTTGGCATAACAGTTGAAATAATTGGTGAGAAATTCAAAAACAAGTGGTAAAAAAAGATTAAATAGGGGTAATTTATCAACAGTGTTTAATATTGAAAAAAAAAAATTAAATATTTTTTATCAATGGGTTGAAAAATGTCAAAAATAAAAACATCTCTCTCTCTCTCTCTCTCTCTCTCTCTCTCTCTCTCTCAGTTGCAAGCTTTTCATAGGTCTTGACTGTCAATTTTCCTATTATTTTCTAGACAACCAAACAGAATTCTTGACTCAAATTTTCTATTATTCTCCCACTAATTAGGTATTTTTTCTATTTCTCTTGATTTCGTTGTTTTAAAAACTTATTTTTTATTTTTTTTTTATTTTTTTATTTTTTTATTTTTTTGCTTGGACTTGAATTTTGTCCATACTCCGTTATTCGCTTGGAAGATTTTGAACTTTTGTGGTTTTCGTTCTTGAATTTGTGGTTTTGTGTATTGCGTGCTTTCAATGTGATTGCAAGTGTTTTAGGAGTTTAGCTCAACGAATGGTTAGGGAGAGTTCAAATTTCACTATATGTAAGATTGATTGAAAGCTAGAATGTCTATGAGTTCAAATTACAATTGCTTGGTGAAAGGGAGAAAATACACGCTAGGATGCCCATTATGATTGTACGGGCCGGCTACTATCCGCGAACGTAAGAATGGACGAGCCCGTCATCTGCACGGGCCCCTAAGTGGACGGATCTCATGTGGACGGACCTGATATGGACGGAGCGAAGAGAGGTGGGCTGGTTAGCCATGGGCCTGTTGGACCCCTTTAGTGGGAATATTTTGGCCCATTCTCATAAGGCCCTAAACAGAATTTTTGCGCTATTTGGACTCTAGAAATCTCATATATTTGGTAAAGATCTTCCCTATAAGGAGAAGATCTGTCCATCACGTTTGGGATTCTACAAGAAGAGTCCTATAAGGAAAAGACTTCCGCGCCAAGGAAGAGATGTTAACCATCTACTACTATAAAAGCCCCAATACCCTCACAAACCAAGGTACGCATTATTTTACCCTCTCTAGCACTCTAGAGTTGAGAGAATACTTTCTGACTTGACCTTCGGAGGGTATTTGGCCGGCACCACACCAGTGCCCTTTGATAGGTTTTCTCCTTTGTCTTGTGTAGGTTAACACGCGAGCGTGAAGGCATTGTGTGACTCATTGGTGAACTTCTCAGCTTCATCACTTGGTAAGTTCTTCAGCTGAGTTTCATGCTTATTGTGGTTCTAATTTTTAATTTGTTAGTTTTTGAATTTTGACCAAGTTTGTGATGAATCGTAGTAGCTGTGACCTCATCACTATGAATTATTATTGTCTTGCCTATGGTTCTAGAATAAATTCTTTTGCAGTGGACACTAAGACAAACCCATATATTCTAGATTTTGCTAGTTCTTGACAATGAAACAAGGGTATGGCCTTTGGTCTGAAATTGAGAGCGGAAAAATTATCAAGTCAGTGAAGTCTTAGAGGGTTATGGCCTTACGGATTTTGGAGAAGTAAAATGGATCATGTCTAGGTTGGAGTTATGTCTTAGCGTGTGTGGGCTGTTTAGTGTCCATACTAAAGCAACAAAAACAAAGGTAGGGATCGAAAAGCTCAAGAATGACTTAAAGGAATTGGTTTAGAAGAGAGAAATGTTATGTTGGTAATATTTTCACAATATTTTTATACAAATTTTAAGTGGCAGATTATTATTGATTGTCATTAGTAGGTGAAAAATTAATTTTAATAGTAGATTTAAATTAAAACTAATAACAACTTAGTACCTATAATTTGTTGTGAAAGTATTGTAAACATTTTTCATATTTATTCTAAAAGTAGCATCAAAATTTTTCTAAAATAATCTATTTATAAATCTCTTTAACCGGACCCATTAAAAAAACAAGAAATACATGCGAGGCCGGCATCTATTTAACAATTCACATGCTCTATTTATGTATATCTACAATTTATAGAAACATTTAATCAAACATATAATTTGCATTACAAAGCCACAAACGAAAATAGAAATAGAAAATAAAGATAAACCCAAAATAAATCATTGAAAATACTATGAAATAAAATGCATAAACAAATCAAACAAAACCCACACAAAAATTAAAAACGAAAGTTGCTCTTACTTTTGAAATTAGTTATCATTTAATATTGTTAATTGCCGAATAGGTGATGAAGGTGCTATAGCAAATATATTATCGCTCTAGAAGTCGATGGAATACACATCCAATGATATATGCATGCCTAAAGAAAATAATTACGAAAAAAAAATTTTAAAAAAACCGAATTTCACTGTGCTTGACAAATCCCAATGAGATAGAGATGTAGCCTTCAGCCTTATATCTTCCCGTTCCGTCAATTGTTGCTAAGCATGCAAGTAGGTCAAAATAGCTTCTGGTTTATTATAAGATTGGGCGAGGAAGAGAGAGCGTGACAGAGTTGAGAGAGACAAACTGTAATACCCCAATTTGATTTTATGATCATCACCATCATTTTCGTTATTAATATAGAGTTGAGGTACTATATGTGCGTGCACAATAAGATGGGAGTAGATAATTTTGTGATGCTACAAAATGGTGACAAAATTAAAGTTTTAGTGCATACAATTTAGGGCAGCGGTTAAAATAGTAAATAAATAAATAAAAGAGGAAGATGTTTTATGGGCTTTTTGGAGACTAAAGAGATAAGTTCTAGTGGGTTTTAAACTCCAGCCCACTACTCCACCAAACCCACATCTCTGATACGTTAAATATAGGGTAGAGGAAAAGATAGATTAGGGTTTTCATTCGAAGAATTTCTTAGTAAACATGGATGCCAAAGAAAATTTGAGAGGGAGAGAGAGAGGTGGTGTGATAGAAGAAGGACACAAAATTGTTTAGAGGATAAGGTTTGGCTATGAAATCAAGGTGAGAACCCCATCTCAATATTACTATAGTACTATACTATTTATAAATCTTGAGATATATTTATGGTTTTGGCAACATGGTAAGATTAAGTCATGTCAATTCAATTACAATGAAAAGATGTTTATATATTAGCGTTATTCAAATAAAGATCTAATGGTAATACTCTTAAGTTTATGGTAGTGTTGTGATTTGTAAATTTGTGATCTCCAATTAGCCTTTGTTGGCTTTAATTCCGGACCAAATTTGATTGTAATTCAGTCAATCATTTCCTTATATTTATGTGGGTTGAATTGTAAGGGATGAGTGTGAGAGATTGGTAAAGAATCAAGCATGTAATGAAGATCAGTGCAACTTCATGACTAGTTTGCGAGAAGCTCGCGAGAAAAGGAACCTGTGAAAAGGCCACGTGTGAAGCACATGACTAGAAGATGAAGTGTCATGCCAGCTTGTCATTTCGCGAATACTTCGAGATAAATGTCATCTCGCGAGGTACCCGTAAAACTCTCTATTTGGTAAAAATGAAAAGTACTTTCCTAAATTATTTACACACACCATATGTTCCCTCATTACCCACGAAATTGTAAGGAGTCATTTTCAAAGAGAAAACCCTATCAAAACACTTAAGAGTTAGAGATTGTCATACTCACAATTATCTACAAAAATTCTCTTGGTTTTCCACTACTCCTACCTCTCCATCTATACATCCTTGAGAGATTCTTAGCCCAAACACTTACCTCACACATCCTGAGTGTTGAGAGAAATTTTGGTGACTTTGGGAAGCATTGGAAGAAGCCATTGAGTGGCAGATGCAATCAGGCATAATTGCATGATCCAGAAAGCTAGTGAAGACAAAACTTTGAGAAGTCCGTTGGTAGCAGGAGCTTGGAGGACTCAAGTACATTGAGTAAATTAGGCTTGGAGGGTCTTTTTGATATTTGTGTACTTCAACTTATTCACTAGTGGATCAATTTCAACTTGGAGGGTCGCGGAGAAGTTTTTACCGAATACTTCAGTTTCCTCTTCAATAATACGTCTCGGTTATATCTTGTATTTGCATCTCTCTTCCATACTCTTTAAGCTTTACATTTATTACTCGTGGTAAGATTAAGTCATGTCAATTCGATTATAGTGGAAAGATGTTTATATATTTGTGTTATTCAGATAAAGATTTGATGGTAATACTCTTAAGTTTATGGTAGTGTTGTAATTTATATTGGTTACCCGTTGAATTTGAGGACTTTGGGTCTAACAAGAGATGATATATATTAGATTTTAGGCGAAAAGCACATTTTAGTCCCTACATTTTCAGGCGATTTCCATTTTAGTCCCTACATTTTATTTTTACCGCTTTTAGTCCCTATCCTGAAAAACGGTTTTTATTTTGATCCCTGTCGTTACATCATAAACGGATATTGCTAACGTGACAAACGGTAAGAATAAATAATATTTTTTTAATGTCTACGTGGCTTAATTAATAATAAAAAAAAAATTTGGCATTAAAAAATGCCACGTCAGCATCTAAATTAAAAAATTAATTTATTAATTATAACTAAATAAAAAAAAATTAAAAACAAAAAATCGTATGAATTGAGATCGGATTAACCAGAAGTCGAATCAAACGAAGAACTAAAACTCCACCACTGAATACTTGTGAATCTCTGTGCTCCCTTGAGTCAACCCTGAAAACCCAACGTACATTAAGTCATTCACATACTGATCCAAGTCCAGATTGAATGACAGAAGAGGCTCCTTCGGTTTCAGATTCGAGTACGAAACCGTTTTGTTGAACACTCCAGACGACCCGTCGTACTCGATCCACGCGTTAACCGCATCACCACTCTTAAGATCGATATCTGTGGCGTCCAAATCTGCGACCTGCGTCCAGACCATGCTATTCAGATCCAACCCCACGTGGTTTCCATTAATGTCTTTGAACTCAACGTCCATAAGGGTATCGAACTCGACCGCCAAAAACCCAGACGGCGAACCCGTCGCGTTGACTAGCCCGAGGAACCCACCTGCATCGCCGACCGTATACTCGTCCGGCGAGATTACAAAAGCGAGCCCGCCGCCGATCAAGGACGGGTTCAAGTTCGTGACGGAGAAGGTGAAGAAAGGACCCACTGCCGTTCGTGGCTATGGTGGTCAACGGTGAAGGATTAAAGCTTGAGGAGCTTCGGCCTGGGTTCCTCACGGTGAAACAAAAGTTGAAGATCGGATGGTTGTGATTGGTTTGAAGATCGGTGAAGGATTAAAGCTTGTGGATGTGGATGTGGATGTGGTGGGTTTGAAGAGAGATAAGTAGTAACTATATATATATATATATTTTTTTTTTAATGTGAAAGGAAAAAAAAAATTCTAAATTTTAGGAATTCTCTTTTTGAATTCAAAATGAAATTTCAATTAAATAAGGAGAATCCTCTTATATATAGTATAGATAGTTAGAAGTATGTTGTTAAATGATTAAATTTACCATATTTTAATATCTTAAGTTTTTTAAAGAATCGGTAAGTTAACATGTTACTGTCATAAAATTAGAAATTAATTATTTAAATTGGTTGGCATATTTCAAGCTTTTATTAGTGGAATATAGAGTGGAATAGGAAAAGTGCTATGCTACAATTTTTTTTTTTTCTTCTTTTGCTAATAAGTAATACTAACATATACTTCCTTGTTAAACACTCACAACACAACAAATTCCATTTGCAAACCACGCAAATTTAAGGGAAACAAATATGAACATTGTGACTTCTACAAACCAATCTTTCAAAAATAGACGTATGAAAGACAGAATACCACATAATTACAGAAAGCAAGATCATTGTAGAAAGAAAAAGATATAAGCCAATTAGGCAATTACAAGTCCAATTACCGTGCACTACAAAAATCTGGGTCTATAGCTGCGTTTAAAAAACGCGGCTATAGACCCCAAAAATGCGGCTATAGGATAGAGCCGCGTTTTCTATAGCCGCGTTTACAAACATGGCTTAAGTACCGCAGCAACAGACTTATGGCCGCGTTTCTAAAAAACGCAGCTACAGGTCAGACTTGAAGCCGCGTTTCTAACTTGGTGGGATATATTGGGGCCTATGGCTGCGTTTTTAGAAAACGCGGCTATAGCTCGCTTTGAGCTGCGTTTAAAACGCGGCTATAGGTTTTTCTATAAAAAAAAAAATCTGGGTTTTTTTTTTTTTCCCAGAAAATTCAAAATTCAAATTAATCACAAATCCAAAAAAATTCAAAATAAAATAAAAACCAGAAAATTCAAAATCAAAAACACCATACTCACAATACAAACACACCCAAAAAATTCAAAATCAAACACAACATATTCACAATACAAACAAACCCAAAAAATTTAAATTCAAACACAAATCTAGAAATTCAAAATCAAACACAACATGCTCCAAAATATAAGAACACAAACCCATTTAAATGTAATCACAATTTCAGCAACACAATAGCACAAATTCAAGCACAGATTCACAATAGCATCTCCTCCATTTTCTTATTAACTAAACATAAAATAACCAAAAAAAAAAAAAAAAACTAGACCTACTGACAAATCAGTGTGCTTAAGATGAAGAAAAAAATAAAAGAAAGAAAAAACTAAAGCAGCAGATCCAAACAAACTAAGGGAAAAAAAAAAATGTTACCCAATGAAGAAGGAAGAAAGAAAAATGAAAAAAAAGAAAAAAAAAGAAAAAAAAAAAAAGTGCTATTCAGATGTGAAAAAGGAAAAAAAAAAATGAAGAAACCTTACGGAGGAGCAAGTGAAGAAGGAAGAAAGAAAAAGAAAAAAAAAAGAAAGAGAGTTAGCAGATGTGAGAAAGTAAGAAAAAAAAAAAAAAAAAGAGAGAGGTACCTTACGGAGAGGAGCAAGTGAAGAAGGAAGAAGAAAAAGAAAAAAAAAAAAAAGAGTTAGCAGATGTAAGAGAAGAAGAAAAAAAAAAAAAAAAAAAAAAAAAAAAAAAAAAAAAAAAAAGAGAAAAAGAAGGGAGGAATAAGCCGGGTNTGGGGTAGGTGGGGTTGTAGGTGGGAAAGGGGGGGCATGTGGGAAGCTGATTTTTTTTTTTTTTTTTTTTACATATAGCGGTGTTTTTAAAAACGCGGCTATAGATCATGTCACTAAAGGGTGGCCTAAGCCGCGTTCTAGAAACGCAGGTTCAGTAATGCGGCTTGACCTATAGCCGCGTTTTTTGAAAACGCGGCTAAAGGTCAGTGACATATTATAAGGCTAGACCTATAGCTGCGTTTTCAAGAAACGCGGCTATAGGTAACGTCACTAAAAGGTTACAAGCCACGTTTAAAAAACGCAGCTTCATGTAATACGGCTGGACCTATAGCCGTGTTTTCAAAAAAACGCGGCTATAGGTCACCTTTGGCTACGTTTTTTATAAAACGCGACTCAAAGGCTAACCTAGAGCCGCGCTTTTTATAAACGCAGCTCAAAGTCTAGACTGGAGCCGCGTTTTCCGTAAAGGCAGCTGAAACTCCAACCTATAGTCGCGTTTTACAAAAACGCGGCTTAAAACCACGTTTTTTGTAGTGGTGTCAGGCAAGTCGGCCTTGAAAATGATGTTATTCACTAATTGAGCAATCAATCCTAAATTCACATATAATACTAATCAAATTGATCCAGTGGGAGACTAACAAGCAATCACATGGGAGTAAGAGAATGCACAGTAAGCAAGCTAATTGTAGAAAGAAAAGATATAAGCCAATTAGGCAGTGACAAGTCTGGTTACCGTGTCAGGCAAGTCGGCCTTGAAAATGATGTTATTCACCAATTGAGTAATCAATCCTAAATTCACATATAATACTAATTAAATCGATCTAGTGGGAGACTAACAAGCAACCACATGGGAGTAAGAGAATGTACAGTAGAGTTGAATAAATTTGAGATAAGAAGGTTTTTTTTTTTTTTTTCTTTTCTTCTTCTTACCTACTACTCAAATTCTTTCCTCCTTATATCTCCAAGTACTTTGTGTGGGAGGAAGTGTCAATTCAGCTATAATTCTATAGCTCAAATTTTTTCCTCCCTACACCCTCAAATACTTTTCGTATGAGGAAATGTTAATTCAACTACAAGGCTTTTGGCAAGAAGGTTTTTAGATCCATAACCATGATTAATGTCTCCACATGCTTGGTTGGAATAATTAACCGGTCAGAGCTTCAAAAAGTTGTTAGATTTGATCCATGCAGATATCTATGGTTTTAGCTTAACATATTCAAAGAATTCAATTGGAATACAAAAATTGATTAAAAAAATAGATTGAATTTATATAGCTGAATAAATAAGTTTGGGATGAGGCTTTTCAGTAAAATATTTTGTAAAATTAGAATATTTGGCAAAAATAGATTGAATTTGAATGTGTAGCTGGGTATGTTTCTAGCATTATCTTATATATATATATATATATATGCGAGTCTCTGAGCACGCACTCATACATGTGCTCTGAGGCTTTTCTATTTTTTTGAATAAAGGTTAATAATTTGCATCTATTATAATGTAGAAATATATTTTTTATTTTTTAAATAAATAAAAATGATAAACTTTAGAGATGTAGTAACTGTAATTTTTTTTTTTTTTTGAACGTGAAAGGAAAAAAATTCTAAATTTTAGCAATTCTCTTTTTGAATTCAAAATGAAATTTGTTATTTGACATTTATGATCTTATTTCTAAATGAAATTACCGTTCATTAATGAGGGTATTTTTAAATCACAAAAAGTTCAGTTAAATAAGGGGAATCCTCTTATATATAGTATAGATAGTTAGAAGTATGTTGTTAAATGATTAAATTTACCATATTTTAATATCTTAAGTTTTTTAAAGAATCGGTAATTTAACATGTTATTGTCATAAAATTAGAAATTAATTATTTAAAATAGTTGGCATATTTCAAGCTTTTATTAGTGGAATATAGAATGGAGCAGGAAAAGTACTATACTACAATTTTTTTTCTTTTTTTTGGTAATAAGTAATACTAACATATACTTCATTGTTAAACATTCACAACACAACAAATTCCATTTGCAAACCACGCAATTTTAAGGCAAACAAATATGAACATTGTGACTTCTACAAACCAATCTTTCAAAAACAGACGTATGAAAGACAGAATACCACATAATTACAGAAAGCAAGATCATTGTAGAAAGAAAAAGATATAAGTCAATTAGGCAATTACAAGTCCAGTTACCGTGTCAGGCAAGTCGGCCTTGAAAATGATGTTATTCACTAATTGAGCAATCAATCCTAAATTCACATATAATACTAATTAAATTGATCTAGTGGGAGACTAACAAGCAATCACATGGGAGTAAGAGAATGCACAGTAAGCAAGATCATTGTAGAAAGAAAAAGATATAAGCCAATTAGGCAATTACAAGTCCAGTTACCGTGTCAGGCAAGTCGGCCTTGAAAATGATGTTATTCACTAATTGAGCAATCAATCCTAAATTCACACATAATACTAATTAAATTGATCTAGTGGGAGACTAACAAGCAATTACATGGGAGTAAGAGAATGTACAGTAGAGTTGAATAAATTTGAGATAAGAAGTTTTTTTTTTTAATTAATTAATTTATTTTTTAGAAATAATTACAATATATTACTAATCCTACTGCTCAAATTATTTCCTCCTTACATCTCCAAGTACTTTGTGTGAGAGGAAGTGTCAATTCATCATTATTCATCTATAATCCTATAGCTCAAATTCTTTCCTCCCTACACCCTCAAATACTTTTGGTATGAGGAAATGTCAATTCAACTACAAAGTTCTTGGCAAGAAGGGTTTTAGATCCATAACCATGATTAATGTCTCCACATGCTTGGTTGGAATAATTAACCGGTCAGAGCTTCAAAAAGTTGTTAGATTTGATCCATGCAGATATCTATGGTTTTAGCTTAACATATTCAAAGAATTCAATTGGAATACAAAAATTGATTAAAAAAATAGATTGAATTTATATAGCTGAATAAATAAGTTTGGGATGAGGCTTTTCAGTAAAATATTTTGTAAAATCAAAATATTTGGCAAAAATAGATTGAGGTTGAATGTGTAGCTGGGTATGTTTCTAGCATTATCTTATTATTATTATTTTTAAGAAAACCATCATAGTAGTAGCATTATTCTTTGATTTACATGAAAAGCAGACCCATTGGCATTAGTCCTTGGTCTCCCGCCAATAAGCGAAAACAATCAAACATACGTAAAGGCAAAACGAAAACACCTTTTCTGTACGTCAGAAAAGCCCATGCAATAAAAGACTGTTTTCTCTAGTTCAAGTTACCGAAAAACATATATGATCAGAAAAGATAAGTATTGTTGTTTAAACAATAGTTCAATATTTAAACATCATAGTATGTATTTTCATAACACTTTTTAATTCATATTTATTTTCACAACACTTAAACAACGTTATTAGAAATCTCTTACCAAATGAGTCCTAAAATTTCGTACTTATCTCAAATAAAAGTTTCTTAGAACCATGCGAGGATTTTTGTTTTTTTTTTTTTATATATTATTTTTATAATATATAGTATAGTATATACAATATACTATGTTGTTAAATGCACATAACGGATTCCATTAGCAAATGAAAACTAGTCAATTTTAAAAAAGAAAGATTAGATGAACATTGCGAGTTGTGACTTCGCCTAGCCAATCTTTCAAACAAGACGTAAGTCTAGTTTGAAAATGATAATAAGCCAAAAATAATAATAGTAATAATAATAATAATAATAATAATTTTAGAAATAAGAGGATCAAAGTGTAAGTTCACTAAACCTCAAGCAAGTTTTTGTCATTTTTTTCTAAACTTTTCTATATAAGACCCTAGACTAGTGATCAATTTCTCTGTCTTGGGTTCCCACACGAGAGAAGATTTTGCTAGAAACGAAAATAGGTGTTTCTCAATCATTTTTCTCAATGGGGTGGTCTTTAGTGAAGTATTTACTTTGGGCTTTACTTCTTATTGTTCAAATTCATGAACACAGGGCTTGTCTTGAGGAAGAGAGGATGGGTCTGCTAGAATTGAAAGCCTTTTTAAAATTCAATGTTAACCATACCAACCACCTCTTTCCGTCATGGGTTAACGATGTAAGGAGTGAGTGTTGTGGGTGGGAGCGGGTCACATGCAACGACATCACTGGTCATGTGATTGAGCTCTCGCTTTCCAGTATAATAAATCAGAGTTATTATAATCATTGGCTCCTAAACGTGTCTTTGTTGCAGCCTTTCAAGGAGCTAAGAAATCTTGATTTATCTGCCAATGGAATTATTGGGTGGCTAAAAAATGAAGGTATGTGAGCTCATGCTTTTATTTTCAGACATTTCAATGGCCCAAATGGCCTATTTAGTCTCTTGAGTAGGATTTTGCCTTCAACAGCCTTTTTTTTACTAATTTATTTGTAGATGAGGACTCAACCTGTGGTCCCTAAAGCCCAATATGTGAAGCAGTAGATGTTTGGCCCTTTAAGCCCAATTCACGTGGGAGATTTGGACTCCTATGCCTACTTGTGTTGTGATCGATTATGGGCTATCGAGTCCATCAAGTCATGCAGTGATACAACTTGGGCTTTTGAACATGTTCTATATTAGTAATGAGTTTTGGGCCCATTTTCTCAAAAAAATATGAAAACCTTTGGACCAAGGTTGAAAACGTGTAGCCTTAGGAAATTCTGGGCTTTATGGGCCTTAAACAAATTTGGCCCAATATATATATATATATATATATAAAAAAAAAAAAAAAAGAAAAAGAAGAAGTGATATTGAGAATCTTAGGTGTTGTTTGGATTTTGCTAAACTCGGTTAACAAAACTGAGTTTTGTTAACCTATAACTCAAAAACTGTGGGCCCCACATGTATAATGTTTGTTTGGCAAGTTTTTGGGTCAGTTAACTCGGTTAACAAAACTGAGTTTGGTGAGATATGAGTTACCAATATCAAAAACAGCTAGAGGATGTTTTCAAATTATGAGTTTATTAACTCAATGGCAATTTGGTAATTAACCGAAATATGTGGAACCCAATACTTTGTGTTGTCACATCAAACACCAAAGCTTTTTCATTCTCTTTCTTACTTTTTCACATTTGCTCCTCCTTTCTTTCCACCCGTTGCAGGTTCAGTGCTTCTTTCTTTTCTTTTTTCCTTCTTTTTTTTCTTCCTTTCTTCACATCTATTGCTTCTTCTTTCTTTCTTTCTCTTCTTTTTTCATCTCTTCACACTGATGCTTTTGTGGATTTTTGTTTGTGGGTTTTTCTGTACTTTTTATGGGTTTATTTGTTTTTGTATCAGTAGGTTTTGTTTGGGCTTATGCAGAGGAGGGAGAGATGGTGGTTGGATTTTTGGGTCTCTAATCTCTCTCTCTCTTGACCCAGGTGAACCATCATGTGCGGTTGTGGATGTTTCAATATCATGGGTTTGTGGGTTCTGATGGTGAGATCGGTGGGATGAGGGTGTGTTTTTCTGCAGTGGTTGGGTGCTATGAGTTGGGTTTTTAAGGGTTGGGATCATTGGGTTTGTGGCTTTTTTTGGGTTGCAGTGGTTATCGATGTTGGTAGGAGGCGGAGTGGCATATTTGGCCAAGGCTGTGGTGGTAGTTGGTGGAGTTGGGTTTTACACTTACCTTTTTGGAAGATTATCTTGGCAATGTGACATAGCTTGACGTGTTTGTGAGGGAAGGAGGAGGAGGAGCAGTGGTTGAAGATGGGATGAAACGTTTCGCTGGTAGGCTAACAGATTTGCTCTGACCAATTTACAGGTATGGGCCCACAAAATGTCGAAAAATTTGAGCGATGACAAGTTGAATGAAGTGTGCCAAATGGGTGGGTGATGGAAATTGGGCTATTTGGGTGATAGAAATTAGGGTATTTTAAATGATGAGTGAAGAGTGACGAGTGACGAAAATTGAATGAAGACTGATGAGTGATGAAAAAAAAACCAAACAAGGCCTTATAAAGAGATAGAGGGGAATGAGATTTTTGAAAGAACTTATAATATAGGGGTAAAGGATTTTTGAAAAACTTGTACACATCTAAAATGGCCTAAATCTTTTTTATTTTTTTTAATATCAAAAGTGTCTAACTCTCGAACGTGTAACGCAAGTAATTATTTTAGGTTTCCTTTGGTTATTGAATAATTGCTTTACACATATAGTATTTTATTGCTTTTACTTGTGTGTTGATCAATAAACCAATTCAAGAACACGAAATGATGACAAAAACAACCAATCATTACAAAAAGTTTATGAATAAATTGTATTTTATATAGTTCATTACTTGTTTTTTCTTATAAATAAATGTTCATTAAATTAAATTGTAAATTGTTACTTATTTTAATTTTATCCCTTACTCATCCTTTCTCACTAATTGATAGTTGCTACTATTATCGGTTCTCTGTCTTTTCTTAAACAACTACTTCTAACACCTATAACGTCTTAAACTTGGTCTCTGGCTTCAAAAGAAAGAAAGGCAGATACAATTGCCAACAATTCATATTTATATGATAAGAGAGCATACCTATGACTTACAACTATAAAACTTGATACCTATCCCGTATATGAGGATGGTAATAGGGGTGTGTGGTAATTATTTTTCTAGAAAACATATTTGATTCTTTATAGCTCAATTAATTAATGCATTTTTCTTATATTACTATTCTTGTCCTAATGACTAACATTTTTTTTTTTTTTTTTTTTTTTAAATTAGATAATTACAATATGTTACTAATCCTACCACTCAAATTCTTTCCTCCTTACATCTCCAAGTACTTTGTGTGGGAGGAAGCATCAATTCAGCTATAATCCTATAGCTCAAATTCTTTCCTCTCTACACCCTCAGGTACCTTTCATATGAGGAAATGTCAATTCAACTACAAGGCTCTTGACAAGAAGGTTTTAAGATCCATAACCATGATTAATGTCTCCACATGCTTGGTTGGAATAAATAACCGGTCAGAGCTTCTAAAAGTTGTTAGATTTGATCCATGCAGATATCTATGGTTTTAGCTTAACATATTCAAAGAATTCAATTGGAATACAAAAATTGATTAAAAAAATAGATTGAATTTATATAGCTGAATAAATAAGTTTGAGACAAGGCTTTTCAGTAAAATATTTTGTAAAATCAGAATATTTGGCAAAAATAGATTGAATTTGAACGTGTGGCTGGGTATGTTTCTAGCATTATTTTATTATTATTATTTTTAAGAAAACCAGCATAGTAGTAGCATTATTCTTTGATTTACATGAAAAGCAGACCCATTGGCATTAGTCCTTGGTCTCCCACCAATAAGCGAAAACAATCAAACATACATAAAGGCAAAACGAAAACGCCTTTTCCAGTACGTCAGAAAAGCCCATGCAGTAAAAGACTGTTTTCTCTGGTACAAGTTTCCAAAAAACATATATGATCAGAAAAGATAAGTACTGTTGTTTAATCAATAGTTCAGTATTTAAAAACTATAGTATATATTTTCATAACACTTTTTTAATTTATATGTATTTTCATAACACTTAAACAATGTTTTTAGAAATTTCTTACCAAACAAGTCCTAAAATTTCATACTTATCTCAAATAAAAGTTTCTTAGAACCATGCAAGGATTTTTGTTTTTATATATTATTTGTATAATATATAGTATACTATATACAATATACTATGTTGTTAAATGCACATAACGGATTCCATCAACAAATGAAAACTAGTCAATTTTAAAAAAGAAAGATTAGATGAACATTGCGAATTGTGACTTCAATTAGCCAATCTTTCAAACTAGACGTACGACTAGTTTGAAAATGATAATAAGCCAAAAATAATAATAATATTAATTTTAGAAACAAGAGGATCAAAGTGTAAGTTCACTAAACCTCAAGCAAGTTTTTGTCATTTTTTCTAAACTTTTCTATATAAGACCCTAGACTAGTGATCAATTTCTCCGTCTTGGGTTCCCACACGAGAGAATATTTTGCTAGAAACGAAAATAGCTGTTTCTCAATCATTTTTTCTCAATGGGGTGGTCTTTAGTGAAGTATTTACTGTGGGCTTTACTTCTTATTGTTCAAATTCATGAGCACAGGGCGTGTCTTGAGGAAAAGAGGATAGGTCTGCTAGAATTGAAAGCCTTTTTAAAATCTAATGTTAATCATACCAACCACCTCTTTCCATCATGGGTTAACGATGTAAGGAGTGAGTGTTGTGGGTGGGAGTGGGTCACATACAACGACATCACTAGTCATGTGATCGACCTCTCGCTTTCCAGTATAATACATCGGAGTTATTATAATCATTGGCTCCTAAATGTGTCTCTGTTGCAGCCTTTCAAGGAGCTAAGAAATCTTGATTTATCTGCCAATAGAATTCTTGGGTATGTGAGCTCGTGCTTTTATTTTCATACATTTCAATGGCCCAAATGGCCAATTTAGTTCTTGAGTAGGATTTTGCCTTCCACAACCTATTTTTTACTAATTTATTTGTGGATGAGGACTCGGCCTGTGGGCCCTAAAGTCCAATATGTGAAGCAGTAGATGTTTGGCCTTTTAAGCCCAATTCACATGGGAGAGTTAGCTCCTATGCCTACTTGTGTTGTGATCGATTATGGGCTATCGAGTCCATCAAGTCATGCAGTGATACAACTTGGGCTTTTGAACACGTTCTATATTAGTAATGAGCTTTGGGCCCATTTTCTCAAAAAAAAAATATGAAAACCTTTGGACCAAGGTTGAAAACGTGTAGCCTTAGGAAATTCTGGGCTTTATGGGCCTTAAACAAATTTGGCCCTATATATATATATATATATATCCTTTCTTTTCTTTTCTTTTTTGCTTGGGCCTACTGGCATGGACTATCTAATAAAAACAAGTCACCTGACATATGAAAAAGGAAAAAGTGTAAATATTGCAACCTAAGTTTTGGGATGTTTGGATTTTATACCATGAAGTTTCAAAATTTGGATTTCACCTCTGAAGTTTGGGAGTGATTGGATTTTACATTTAGTCTTTCAGAATTTGAATTTTATCCCCTAAAAGTTAGGGTGTTTGGATTTTACTTCCCAAAATTTGGAGATATTTAGATTTTACTTCTTGAAGTTTTTCTAAATTGGCAAGTTGACGCACTTAAATTTAAGTTCAAATCACTTTGGCAATGAAATTTTATGATTCTTGGGTGAGAAAATTGAAGGGCCTCTTTCTAATAACGGTACATGCATATTTAAATTTTCTTCCTCAAGAATACCATGAAGAAATTTAGACAAAAAAGAAATTTATTAACCAATTTTACCTTTATTGACGTTTACTTTCTTCATGTTAAAAAGAACAGAATGCTTCAGTGCAAAACAAAATGCTTGATACATGCAAATGATTTGGGCTAAAATGCACAGCAAAATATGAAATGTGTGCCTTCAATATTTACTGTGCATTTGAATGGACAGCTTAGAGTTTTTTTTTTTTTTTTTTTTTGATAAGAAGACAGCTTAGAGTTTGATTCATACGCTTATATGTAAAAGTAATTTTGAATATTAAGTTGTCAACATATATTCTTTTAGGATACAATTGATAATCTAATTTGAATTTCACATAGTAGCTTTTGAAGTGATCCAAAAAAAAGAAAGAAAAAGGGAAGTGATATTGAGAATCTTATAAAGAGATAGAGGGGAATGAAATTTTTGAAAAAACTTATAATATAGGGGTAGAGGGAAAAGGATTTTTGAAAAACTTACAATACGGTACACATCTAAAATGGCCTAAATCTTTTCTCTTTTTTCTTTTTATGTCAAAAGGGTCTAACTCTTTAACATGTAGTGCAAGTAATTATTTTAGGTTTCCTTATTTGGTTATTTAATAATTGCTTTACACATATAGTATTTTATTGCATTTACTTCTGTGCAGATCAATAAACCAGTTCAAGAACACGAAATGATGATAAAAACAACCAATCATTACAAAAAGTTAATGAATAAATTGTATTTTATATAGTTCATTACTTGTTTTTTCTTATAAATAAATGTTCATTAAATTAGATTGTAAATTGTTACTTATTTTAATTTTATCCCTTATTCATCCTTTCTCACTAATTGATAGTTGCTACTATTATCGGTGCTTTGTCTTTTCTTAAACAACTACTTCTAACACCTATAACGTTTGGGCCTTGTCTTAAACTTGGTCTCTGGCTTCAAAAATAAGAAAGGCAGATACAATTGCCAACAATTCATATTTATATGATAAGAGAGCATACCTATGACTTACAATTATAAAACTTGATACCTATCCCGTATATGAGGATGGTAATAGGGGTTTGTGGTAATTATTTTTCTAGAAAACATATTTGATTCTTTATAGCTCAATTAATTAATGCATTTTTCTTTTATTACTATTCTTGTCCTAATGACTAACATGATCACTCTTTTAGCATTTTGTTGATAAATTTAACAATGGATTTTTCTTTTCTTTTTTTCAGAACCCAATTGTTTGTCAAAACTGAGCAAGCTAACACATTTAATTTAAGAAAGAACAAATTTGACAAAGAAATTTTAAGATCCTTTGGTGCCCTCCCTGTTCTTAAATCTTTGGATCTAAGTTACAATAACATGTGGCCTTTTTCTAGCCAAGGTACGTGCATATATGAATTTTCTTCCTCAAGAATGCCATGAATAAGTTTAGACAATTGAAAGCTTATAATCAATATTTACATTTATCAACATTTACACTCTTCGTGTTAAAATGCTTCAATGCAAATGATCGTAGTAGCATGCCTTCAATATTCAATAAGCATTTTAACCAAAATTTTTGTCCATTCCAATATAAAAATGTGTATAGTACTACTAGATCTTTCTTTTGTACTAATGGTTTCAAGTTGATATATGGAATTATGAATATCTCTTCACTGATGATGTAGAACTGGTTTATCTAAGCAACTTGGAGGTCCTTATCTTGCAACAGAGTTGCCTTAATGGAAGCCTACCATTCAAAGGTAAATATTCCATCTATTTTTCAATGATTTTCCCTTTATAGATCAATCAATAGCCTCAATGGAAGCCTACTATCCCCTATATGCCAACGAGCCATTTTAAATATTTTATTTTGACACTATCTCTTTTTAATTCTCTTGGTAGATATGGCAAATTTCGGCAGTTTGAAGGTTTTAGATTTGAGTAAAAATCATTTCACTAGAAGTATTCCTCCATATATTGGAGCGTTATCATCTCTCAAGGCTTCATCATTATCTTTTGCAAATCTTAAAGGAACTTAGCCACTCAAGGTAAGAATCTATTATGAAGTATGAAATCGAACTTCTACAATTTGTTTGCGTTAATCATCTATGGCTCATTAGGCGTATGAGTGAGAACAAGTGATAGAGAATGGTTGATATAGATCAATTCTCGTTAGCTGCAACTTGAGAGCATAACATTCGAAAACCCACTTTTTTTCTTAGATTTTTTTTTTTTTGCGTAAACTTAGAAATTATTTTAATCCCACTTAGCAACAAAAAAAAGGGAGAAATTATTTGAATTTCATACAATGTGGGTTCTAATTAACTCAACTGATAAAGTCTCTTGTCTTTAAATAAGAGATCTGGGATTTGACCTCCGCCTACACTAAAAAATCAATCAATATTTTGGTTTGATGATAATTTGGGGTTCGATCCCCTCCTACACTAAAAAACCAATTGGTATCTTGGTTTGATAATAAAAGACAATTAGTAGGAACGGATGCTATAAATTGAAACTATCTCTAAAAACCAAAAAAACAAATCCCGCACAACCGACTCTACCCTTTGCCAATTAAGGCAATTTGCCAAAGGCAGCTGTAGAAAATAAGGTCTCATAATTTTGGGCTTATAGTACAATATTATTTTATGTAACGATTTTAAATAAAATATGTCAAATACTTATTTAACTTTTCTTTTTGGAAAATGAAAATGTTTAGCTAAAAATTGAAGAGACTCAAACAATGATAATCTTATTTCTTCTGACAGATTTGTGTGCACTGACAAAACTTAAAGAGTTAGATCTTGGTGGTAATAACTTTGAAGGAAGCCTTCCTCCATGCTTAACCAATTTAACATCTCTTCGACTATTAGATATACCTAACAACCGGTTCAGTGGAAACATGTCTCTCTCCAGTAGCCAACTTGACATCTCTTGAGTACATTGATCTAAGTTATAATCTTTTTGATGGTTTCTTCTCTTTCAACTTATTTGCTAATCACTCAAAGCTTAAGGTGATTCAGTTTTTGAGTGACAACAACAAACTTGACATAGAAACTGAAAATCTCAGTTGGCACCCTTTCTTTCAGTTAAAGGTCCTAGTAATGTCTCATTGTAATATAAACAAGCCCATAGGCAACATTCCTAAGTTTCTCTATGACCAGCATGAATTAGAAGTGGTTGCTATCACTCACAGTAATCTCCCATCCTCAATTGGTGACATGAGTAATTTGTACAGATTGGATTTGTCCTTTAATGATTTTTTAGGAGAGATAACAGTGGAATTGATAGCTAATTGCACCTACTTGAAATTTTTGAGGTTATCTAATGAAAGGGAAGAAATATGGGCTACGATACCTAGTGTGACGGGACGGGCTAATTATGGTTCGTGGGCTGAAAAAGAGACAAGCCTGTTATGTGCAAGGCCTGACGTGGACGGACTCGGAATGGACAGATGACAGAGGGATGGGCTGATCAGCCATGGGCCTGCTGAACCTCTTAATGGGAATACTTGTGTTCCATTCTCGAAAAGCCTTAAACATAATCCTAGTGCAAAGTGGATTCTAGAATTTACGTGTATTGGTGAAGATCTTCCCTATAAGGAGAAGACTTGTCCACCACGTTTTGGACTCTTAAAGATGATTTCTACAAGGAAAGGATTTCGACTCCAAACAAAAGAGGGAAAACTTTCAACTACTATAAAAGCCCCAATACCCTTACTAATCAAGGTACGCGTAATTAAACCTCTCTAGCACTCTGGAGTTGTAAAAAGGATCTAACTTAACCTTCGGAGGACATTTGGCCGGCACCACACCGGTGCTCTCAGAAGGTTCTTTTTTCTCTTCCTTATTGCGCAGGTGATTTCTGGAGCGTGTGAGCAACGAGTAATTCATTGGTGATTTTTTAACCTCATCATCTAATAATAACTTTCATGGTGAAATTTTTTCAAAGAACTTCAGTCAATCCTTGTTTTTATTAGAATTGAATAATAATGATTTCACAGGGACTCTTCCAGTGGTACCCCTGCATGTCGAGATGGTCCTAAATATTAGAAACAATTACATGTTTGGTAGAATTCCCATATGGATGGTAAACATAGACATGGCAAAACGGGCGGGTCGGGTCGGGTTCAGGTCAGTCAATCGGGTTGCGGGTCAAACGAGTCACGGGTAAAAAACGGGTCATATTAAGTGGGTTAAAATCGGGTTTGGGTCAATTGGGTTGCAGGTCGGGTTGACCCGTATTTTTCACATGAATTTTTTTTATTTTTTATTTTTTATTTTGATAAAGAAAACAACATGTATTTGCCATTTGGAAAGTTATGCAATAAATTACTTGATGTAAAATGCATTATTTTGAATTCACCACTTATATCAAGAATGAACTTAGTTAAACTTATTAATACTTATTCAATAATTTTAAAATTATACAAATCCTAACATTGCTATCTAAAACAAAATAACACAAAGATAAGTAAAACAAATATATAAATTTTATTTCTACACAATATCAGCATTCCAAATATAAAACAAAATTACAAATGACTTATTGGATAACTCATCTGATAAAGAATAAAAACATATAAGAAATTTACAATCTTGAAAATTAATTTTATAATGTATTATCAATTGTGGTTGACACTCTATTTCAATTTAAGATATACTTTAAAATTTGATTGCTTACTTATTTATACATGGTATCTTTTATAAATATCATATCATTATTGAGTAACACACACTTTAGAAAATATCATAATTTATTTTGAAAAACCGTTTATTTTGGATATAAATTATTAAAAAATAAGTCAAAGTATTCATAATTTATGTTAATTTGATACTTTAGCTTCACTATTTTCACACTTGTGAATATTTCTCACACATGTCTACAATTTTAAATCTATGTTTTTAACTCTACTGTAATCAGGTTATCTTGGCATGTACTTTGCTATTTGATATTTAAAAATCTTTACTTATTACAGAATGTTCAACCATTTATCTTTCAATTAATTTGTATGCAGTTATGTAAATGTATCAATTGTTTCCTTAAAGTTCACAATAAACAATTAAACCAATATTGTCTTAGTTTTACTATTTTTTTTTTTTTTTTTTACCAAGAAAAAAAAAGTTTTCAAAAAATGATTCAGGTTCAAGTCGGGTCGGGTTGACCTGCAAAAAAAACACGTGTCGGGTCACGGGTCAACCCGTTTTTGCTTCGGGTAAAAAAAATCAGGTTCGGGTCGGGTATTTTTTGGGTCAGGTCAGAAAATTCTGACCCGTTTTGCCATGTCTAGATAAACGATAATTCATCCAAGATTGTTGACCTAAGTAACAACTTTTTCGAAGGTCAAATTCCATGTGGACTAGGTTCATTTGATGTAATTAACCTTTCTCATAACTTACTTTCGGGATTTTTACCTTCTTGTTTGAATCTACGAGATGTGAGGTACGTACTTTTGCGAGGGAATAAACTCACAAGATCATTACCGAAAGTAGTTTTCAATTCATCATCTCTTTTGACAGTGGACATTAGAGATAATAGCTTTTCGGGCAGCATCCCTGAAGGAATCAGTGAACTTTCTAACTTAAGAGTACTTTTGTTGAGTGGAAACCATTTTAGTGGTATGATTCACAAGCAGATGTGTTAGTTAAAGAAGCTAGGCATAATGGATCTTTCCAAGAACTTTCTTACTGGGACAATACCATCTTGCTTTCACAACATAACCTTTGGGAAGTTAAATGATATTGATTTTGTCTATACAAATGACTCTTTTATAGAGGGCTTCGGTTTTTCCCTCCCATATAAGTATATTCTAAGTAGGGATATTGACATTAAAGGGACATATTTGGACATCCATGAACAAGTTGGGATTCAAATTGTGACGAAATATAGGTCTGACTTGTACAAGGGTCTCATCCTTGATTTGTTGTCTACTTTGGATTTGTCATTAAACAAGCTAATAGGTGAAATCCCAGCAGAGCTAGGACAGTTATCTTCAATTCATGCATTAAATTTGTCCTACAATCAATTCACAGGTTCTATTCCAAAAACATTCTCAAAATTGACTCAATTGGAGAGTTTAGACCTTTCTCACAACAGTTTGAGTGACAAAATTCCTTCAAAATTAATTGATTTGAATTCTCTCTGAACTTTTAATGTGGCTCACAACAACTTATCAGGTAAACTTCCAGACTTTAAAGCACAATTTGCAACATTTGGAACGAGTTGCTATGAAGGAAATCCTTTTCTCTGCGGTCCACCATTGGAAAAAAGCTGCACCGAGATAGTTGAATCAACTCCATCACCACAAAACTCTTCAAAGGCAAGTGACAGAAAATGGTATGCAGTTGATCTTCTAGTCTTCTCTATAAATTTTTGGGTATCTTACACTATTTTCTTTTTAGGTATAGCTAGTGTCCTTTATATTAATCTTCATTGGCGGCAACGATGCTTCAATTTGGTTGAGGATCACATGTATTGTTGTTATTATTTTGCTTTAAATGCCCGAAAAGGGCTACAAAACTGTTTGTGTCATTAGATGTACTCAAGTTCTATAGAAATCTCTAGTCTTAGTATTGATAAATACCTATGTGTATGTATATGTTTGGTTATGAATTATTGTTATAATTCTCTATTATGAAACAAGGAGTTCACTTGCATTTTAACTAGTTGATCTCATGCGACGCGCAAGACATTTTAAAATATTTTTTAAGAAAATATCTTATGTTTCATCTACATTTTGGATGACTTTAATTACAATACATGTCATTAAAAAGAGGAAATACAAATTGTTAATATTAAAATAGTTAAAAATTTGAACCTGTTGCTTTGAGTGATTAATTAAACTAAATACTTATTTTCCTCTAACTTAAGCATAGATTTACTTTTATATTTTATTCTTTGATTGCAATTTATTAAATTTTCTTCTCTCTTTTTCTTCCAAAAAAAAAATTACTTTATCTTTTGTTGGAATTTGCTTTTATTATTTCCAATACAAAAAATTTGAGTAAAAATAACATATTCCAATATGTTGTGTTTCTTATATAAATTTAAAAAGTAAAAATAAAAATAGTAATTCATTTTATATAAACAATTAGCGCACCATGCATAGATAATTAATACACAAAAATAAATGCATTTACCCTATTTGTAATCTTTGTAATTACATAGCATGAATTGAGACTACTGCAGTTTTATATACACTAAAAGATGTGTCAAGAGTCTTGTAACTCAACTGGTTAATATCTCTTAGTGTTTCTAATGGAGACGTCCAGAGTTAAAATCTTCCATCCCAACATTATTGATTTACTCAAAAACAAAGGCTAAAAAATGAAAGAAAATATTTTTTTGATGAGTATTTTTGGCCTAAACAAACACAAACACATGGTTAAAAGAGTGTTGACAAAATAAAATGGCCAAAATATGTTGTTGGTTCCAAAAGTTTTCCTAAGAGTGCTTTTAGTTCTTAAAGTTTCAAATGAGCATTATTTGTCCCCCAAAGTTTCATAAATAAGCATCATTATTCATTTCATTAACTTCTGTTTTTTTTTTTTTTTTTCTTACAAGCCTAAAAAAATAATGACATGAGACATGATACCAAAAAAAAAAAAAAGCTACCCACCAGTAGAACTTCCTGACACGACCACGCGCAGGCTCCGAATCCACGGACTACTTCTTTCTTGAATTCTTCAATCAGCTACAAGCTCCCCGCTTGCTTTTCTTTTAATCTCCAATGGTAGCAACCTTGTTGATCATCAAGATGTTGAAATAATCTCTACCTTAAAAACCCTAAGTTTATGTGAAGGAAAGCTCCTCAAGGATCTCACAAGAGATTCACATAAACCGCAAATATGAGCAACAAAGACTTAGAGAGGTTTGGGTACAAAACCCTAAAAATAAAAGGAGGCACAAGAGGCACTCTAATCTCTCTCTCAGAAGTCCCAAAAACGTTCTAGGGTTTTCCTTATATATAGAAGTGTTTTACTTGAACCCCAAGACGTTTAAATAGAGTTTGGGCTGAACTGGAACTCTGCAGAAAAATAAATCTGTACGTGGTTCGATCGATCGAGTCTAATTTTCGATCGATCGAGCCTTACAGATTTAGTCCAATAAATCTGCACTCACTCGATTCCAGTTTTACAAATAAACATACTTTGAGCAAGCCTAAACAAGACTAAACAACCTGTTTTGATCATGGTTTGCCAACAATACAAATTAGAGTTCTAAATACAAAAATTCCTAAATCTTTAGAACCTAACAATCTCCCCCTTTGGCAATCCGTGACAAAACACAAACTAAAAGCTCAAAGTTTACAAAGTAAAAGCCCATTACAAAAATAATGCTCATAACAACAAATCCAATCTTAACTACTATCCATCAGTTGCAAGTGTAGACAGCAGCTCAATTGAATCAACCTGTATATTTCCTGAAACACTCAACAAACGCATAAACGCATGTGTGGAAAAAATACAAGTAAACCAAAATTAAATTCTTGACTTCACAAAACACAAAACAAAGACATATATCATGAAGAACTCATAAATATAAATCAATGAGCAGTGAACAAGAAACAGAAATAAAAACATAAGTAAACTAACTCTCCCCTAAGTTAGATACAACAAAAAGTTTTTATTTTCTTCCCTTTTAAATAATTTCAACTCCCCCTAAACAGGACAAACATGATTCCCATAAATCAATAATTTCTCCCCCTTTTGTCACGTATTGACAAAGACAACTCGTACAAAGAGTAAACAGTCAACATACGCAATAAAGGATAAGAGAAAATAGAGAATCAAGGGGAACACAAAACAATTCAACTCTATAGAAAATAGAGACAGCTCCCCCTATGAAAACACAGGTAAAAAAACTTTTCTCCCCCTATAAAAATAGGAAAAACAAAACAAGTTGTGGGAAAAAAGTTTTGGGGAAAAATAAAGGAGGGGGGGAAAATCAGCAGCAGCAGCAGCATCACCAACAGGATCAGGTACATCCTCACCAGCAGGACCAAAGTGAAAAACACAAACCAATAGTTAAAAACTAAGGTGAGGATACACATGAAGAAAAATATTCTCTCTTTCAATAGAATCCAAACATGGCACTATGTGACCCATAAACAGTTGCATGAGTAGAGAAAATATTTGCACATTGATTATCTATCATATCTCTTAAGAAAAATATTTTCTACAATTCATACATAAAAATAGCATATACTAGAAAGTACGTAAGTCAAAAATTAATCAATCAATTTTTAGATCAAGTTGAGTACCCAATTTAGCAAAGTGTATGCATGCTATGTATGAAAACAATGAGAGATATGACGCAAAACTGCAAAATGGATACAGAAATCAATGCAATGCATGTGAATCCTAAACACAAACCAAGGGAGACTGCAAGTTAGCACAAAAATCAATAGAATAAAATTCTATATGATGCATGAAACAATTACAATGCCATGATGCATGTACTAATGCAGTGAGCGATTAAGTTCAATTGAGATTAAATTGACAAAATTGGTTTGAGCATAGAGTTTCTAACAAAACCCAAAAATTTGAAAATCACTTGTTGAATTTTTAAACAAATTGATGAATTGAGCATCACATAACACAACTCACAGAGTATAATGCTTAATTTCATCAATACAACAAGCCAATTTCATCAAATTCAACTCAATTCACAAAAGCCCTAATTCGGATCAAGAACAAACCTTTTTAAAAACCTGATTCGCGACTTTCGATTGATCGAAAAATACATTCGATCGATGAATGAAACAGTCATTTTTAAACAAATTAAAGCACTTTTTCGATTGATCGAAAAACACACTGGATCGATCGAATTGGGCAGAGACTCACTAAATTTTGAGAAAAATCACAGTTTTGAAAGACACAAACCTAATTTTGAAAAACAACTCCTCAAAGCATTAACCAAAGAAAGCAAAATGCATGAGTATGAGATGGAGTGCTTTTTCAAAAACCCAAAATTTTGAACCCAATTTTCTCAAAACAAATTTCAATCATTCTCCCATTGAAATTTTATTAAGCAACCAATATGTTCTGCACAAATCTTAAGATATTTTCAAAATTTTCAAACTTGAAACACATTTTGCATTAAGATCAAGGAACTTTTAATCTTGGATGGCCACAACAAAATCACACACAATATAATGTACCAAGTTTAACAAAGATAACTTGTGTAGTGTGTGCAACTAGCAAAACTTGAGATGCATGTGAGGTGATATGTGAATAGCAATAATCACAAAGTCTACACAATTCATCACATAGAATTTAAAGAGTGACTATCACTAAAGAGTTACATCCTATAACTCCCACATCTCCTAGAACAAAAGCTTGCAATCATGTAAGTTTCTTGCATTTTGCCTCTTATTTGTATGAGATGGCATTCAGCCTAATAGTACACACCGGTTTGAATTAAGTGAATTGGCATCAAGCCTAATAGTACACACCAGTTTTAATTTAATTTGAGGCTACACCTTATGTTCTTTTTGTGCATGTGCTAAACTTTCTCGAGCACAGAATCTTATGATATGCACTAAGGTGTTCATGATTGGCTAGTGAACAGTGGTGAGATGGTTATTTATGCCTTTCTCAAAAGGATCAAGTCCGACAGTCAAATA
>NW_027069830.1:417009-427009 GCF_002906115.3 Quercus suber
TTATATCTTTGCCAAACAGACAAAAAATATAATAAAATATTGATAAGAACAAGCTACAATAAGTTGCTACTAGTAACTAGCAGCAACTTATTATAGCATGCATGCAAAAATTTTTAGATATAACACCATTGGTGTTGGGTGGCTTTTATTGTTTGAAGGTGTAAAATAACTTTTTAGCTCTTTTACTTTCTGTAGTGTGAATGCTCTTATTTGCTAAAAAATTATATTTTTCTTAAAAGTAAATTAACTTTTAATATTTTATTACACATATAGTATAAACATTATAAAATTATATTTTTTGATAGATTTTATATAAAGAAATTATCGAAAATAAGCTGTTGAACTTACACTTAGATTTGGTCTAATGGTATAACCCATTTCAATTTGGGTTTTGCCCCAAATTAAACCCAGTACTTCCAAAATTTCGAATTTTGGAGAGAGAGAGAGAGAGAGAGAGAGAGAGAGAGAGAGAGAGAGAGAGAGAGAGAGAGAGAGAGAGAGAGAGAGAGAGAGAGAGAGAGAGTTTTGTCCCATGTAATGTTGTTTGACATGGTTGTTGTTAACCCCTTTCTATTTTCCATGGACCCACCATTTTTTTCCCACCACTTACAGTCAACTAGATAGGATAGTAGTGAGTAAGGGTGTGGTTGTGGTCCTAGAATTATTAATTTAATATAACAATGAACCATGAAAAGTTTCTCCATATTAGTAGTTCTTTAAAGAATTCATATTAGCTTATGCAAAAATTATTGTCTATTTTAGAATAAGAACTAACTTTTGATTCATTTTTTTAGCTAACTATGCGGGTTTGAGGACCGAGGAAGGGATTGGTAAACTTTATTATTGGTGTTAGGGCACCACTTACCCAAGAAGGGAATTCATCTGAGGAGAAGAGGAAAACAGACGAAAGATGCTTAAGAGCTTTAGGTGGGTAGGAATGGTTGAGGAGAGAGGATCAAGAAGGGTATGAGAAGTTTCCAACAAGAAGTAGCCTATTACCTCCGCATTAAATGATGGGCAACAGCTTTATCAGCTGCATTGATGAGGAAGTGACCTGAATAGTGTAATTTAAGCTAAACAACTCCTTTTACTACTTTCATCTGATGTTTAAAGGGAGGTGTCACAATGAAAATCTAGTTAGGTAAAGATGGGGGGTCAAGATGTGAAGAGGGGGATAGTATACAAAGAAAGAAAGTTTCCAGAGAAAGAGAGATGGGACAGAAGTATCAGAAATAGGAGAGTGAAAACCAGAAGATTGAGAGAAGAAGTGAACAATGTATCTTTTGTGTACTATTGGCCTCCTCGGGAAAGCTTGTAACAAGCCTTTCCATACATAATCCACATTAATAAGTCTTTTTTTTTTCCTCATTCCTTCCTCGGTGAAACCCTCTCTTGTTGTTCAATCCATTCTCTTACAAATATATGATTTGGGCCTAGTTGAACTTACAAGCCTTGCTATTCTAAGTGGGCCTGTACCATTTGATTTTTGTGTCCCTACACTAACCATTTTTGAAAATACTTACATCTGATTAGCTCTTATATACTCTATCTCATATAATATCAAATTTTCTTGATTTTTAGTCATTTATCTTTTTCACACATAACAACGTCGATCATCCATCTCTTTATTTAACCTTAGCAAATGAAAAGAAATAATAAAAAATAGATTTGCATAGGTTACAGTGCCTCCTAAATTTAGAAAAGCACATTAGCAAAATCCTATTTTGCATAGCCGAGTTATGATATGATGAAGTGATTTTTGGCTTCATTAATTAGATTTCGGAGTTTATGCTATTTTAGATACCAAATGCAAATTCTTAAGGTTGGAACTGATTAGGCATTAGGAAGTCGAGCGGGGAGCTTGTAGTCCTTTTGTATGAACTTCAATTCTTTCATAGTGAATTCAGGTTAGCCTTGAGGATCGGTGGGTCAAATCCTCCCCAGGTTTTTACCGTGTGGTTTCCTGGGTGATCATATCTTGTGTTATTTATTTTCCGCTGCTTTATATTCTTGATATGATTATTTGGATTGTTTTAACCTAGAATTGCTTAATTTGACTAAGTAACAACTTGGCTAATTAATCTAGGCTACGCAATCTGTGTGTTTAAGGGGTCTAAAACCGTTCACTTTTAATACTATTTATAAATCTCGCTGTACTATTTTAATTAATTTTTAGTTTCAAACCAATGTTCCAAACTCTAAGTAGAATACAAATACTTATTTTTTAGGTACAAAGTAAAAACAAGAAGTAAATAATAAATAATAAATAAATAAAGAGAAAAACAATGAGAGCGAAGCTGCGAAGGTCCAATGGCATAAACTCAAATAATTTCTACCTTCCAATACAAGTAATTTTTTAAAAACAGAAAACAAAGGACGGTTTGGTATGATAACTTAAGTAACATTTTTCAATTTTTAAATAACATTACTCATACTTTTACATTTTTTTTTTACCGCGTGTAATTTTACAAAATACAAACAATAAGCGCAAAGGGATTCCAAAACCTCCTTCAGTGCTTTTGTATTTCCTTTCTGTATTTGGGGTTTGGTGGCTGACTTTTGATTGATTGACTGCTTGCTCTTTCACAAACAGCACAACTGAAACAATTTCCAAGAGCACCAACAGAAACCCAACTAGTTTTCTTCACCATCAGCAATGGAGGCTCATTCTTCAGCACTACCACCTCAGCCACCACCAAAAGAGTCATTTGCTTGGCATTACAAGTTTCTCTAGCCTACGCTTTTGGCTGTCAACCTTGCTGTTGGAGGTCCCTTTCTTTTTCTTATTCCTTAGCTTTGTAATTCACCATCTATCTTAAATTTCCTATGCATTTATGCATGTGGGTGTTTATTAGTATACAAAGTGATTAAATTTATAAAATGGTGTAATTGGTTTTGAGATTTCAGCTTCAAAGAATGGTTTTTTAAGATTATTGATTGCTTTTTTGATGTTGTTTGTTGATGGGTATTCTGTGGTTAGGATAAGGGTTATGGTTTTAGCATCATTTTCTGAGGATTCCTTGATACAATCATTGGGGGTGGTTTCTGATTAATGGTTTTGGAGAGAAGTGAATGTGATAAATAGAATTTGGTGTTCCAAGGTTGAGCTTGTGTAGGATTTATGATTCTCCTTAGTTGAGAAATTGTGAGAGAATACGTTGACTATAGCCTCTATGGATTTATAGATCTTAATTGGTTATGTGACATCTAATTACTAAAGTTCTTGCTCTTTGCTCCTCCTGTGCACCAAAGAATCTAGAAACGCAATATAGGGGTTAATACACTGTTCTATTTTTTTGACAAGTAAATTATATATTTATATATACTGTTCGGAAATAAACATTTTATGTCTTGTCTTGTGTGGGATTTATGATTCTCCTTTTCTTCTACCCAAGCACAAGATGGGTTTATAAAAAGCTTATCTCTGGTCCCCAAAACCCTTCCCTCCTAGTTAGCTGAAGTAGAGGCAAGATCACTACTTGAATACCATGTGGTTACTTAAACTTTTAGTTTGCTACAGGTTTCGATCCATGCATGTTTATAAAAGGATGCATATTCCTTCATTTTGGAAATCCTGGAGTTTTTTGTCGATGAAATTTCTTCTTGTTTTGTTAAAATGGTAGTAACTGCAATAACTCAAGGCATTCTTCGTTGTATTAGTACAGCCTTATGCTTGCCTAATCAGAGAATTGTTTTTGGCTATTTATCATTAATCTTATAGCCAATGGCCAAGTAAAAAACTTATTTTTCTATCTTTCTAAGTGACAAACCATAATCGCAATCCTTTTCCCTCTAGCATAATCGGTATTGATTATTGTGATGTGGAAAAATACATAAACATAATCATTACAAAAGGTGGGAGAAAAAGATAAACACAGAATGCAATTCTTGCATAATTTTTAACTGGCCAACTAAAGCTTTACTACTTGATATGATTAAAGTCATATGATAAGGCAATGAGCAATATGTTGAATAGACAAAGTTAGTATCAATTTCTTTGGGTGTACATGGTATCTTGCATACTGTAACAATAAGCACGTTGGAGTCATTCAAATGGCTCATTAGGAGCTTATAATAATATAGGTGAGTGGCAACATATTCTATTTGCTCAAACTCTCTCACCTACTTAACTAATCCCTTAACAAATATTGATGGCTTTATAATTAGGTGTAAGGAGGCCCACCACTCATCTCTCTCAGACCCTGCAAAAGTGGTATCTTTGTGCACTATGTACAATCTTTTTAATATATTGGACCTACATCTAGTGATCATTTTTAATATCTTGTTTGTGTCTTAGTCAGGTTTGAGAAAGAAAAACTGGAGTATACAAGAAGACTTCAGGGGTAGTAAATCTGGTTTCGTTAAATTTACATGGAAGTTGTCTGAGTGGTCTGATAAAGGAAATATATTATTTGCATGCTATGGTCTTATATAGTTTGAGAGGAATTCAATGCTAGCTTTATGGTCAAACTTTCTCTTTTATCCCCTCTCTGTTTCTGTGTAGCTTTTCTATATAAGTTGATAGTTTTTAATATATATAAGATAGATAATTGTATTTTCATTTTGCTTTGCCATAAAGTAGTGAAAGAATGCACACAATGTTCTTGTTCTTATTTAACTTAGTCCAAAAAGAAATTGTTGTTACTGCATTTGTTGATGGAGGCAGTAGCGGTCTTCGTTTAAGGATATAGCAGGCATTCTATAATGTGGAGCTCTTGTCAATCAAGCTTCAGCAAGATTCTAGGACTCTCACATGAAACCTTTTACCTATTGGATCATTTAAGCATTTTTAATTCTATCTTACATCTTATTAACATAATATTATGTTTCTTCTATCTTGGCAGAAAATTTTTATTTAATTTTTGATGTTTGGTATGGTGGAAAAGGCTAGGTCTTTTACATGGGAACTCCCACCACCTGGATCATTTAAGTTTTTCTGAATTTTATCTTACAACTGACATTATATTAAGTACTTTTTTTATGGGTGGAAAACGTTTTCTACATTTTCCAACGTTCGGAATAATATGGTTCTCGTCTTTAAAGCTTCAACTAAAGGTTGCTAAGGCTCTTACATGGGCCCTTTTACCTATTGGATTCTTTAAGCTTTTTGAATTATATTGTATAGTTCTTTGACATAATATTATGTTTCATTTATTTTGATAGAAAATACAAATATAGACTTTTACACATAGATTTCTTTTACAAATATCACTATTGGAGTTTGACCTGAGTATTAATTTTGTCTTTGAATTTTTGATTTCAACAATCAACACCTTGTACACTAGGTTTGTAACAAATCAAAACATTTGGTAGTGTTTTTTGTTAGGCTTTAATTAAAAATACTAATAAAAAGTGGGCCTGATTTCTATTTTGTTCTTGTATAATCTAATTTCTTTAAGATCTCAACATATGGGATTTGATGCAAACATTTTACTGATAGGTTTGATTTTCCAGATTGGTTAAATTGCTGGAGGATATCATGGATGGCAGCCGAATACTAATCTTCATGAATACCAAGGAAGGATGTGATCAGGTCACCCAGTAACTTTGCATGGATGGTTGGCAAGTTCTTTCAATTAATGGAGATAAAAGTCAACTAGAAAGGGATTGAGTCCTCTCAGAGTTTAGAGCTGGCAGGAGTCCTATTATGACTGCAACAGATGTTGCAGCTTGTGGTTTGGGAATGGGGATAAAACTTTAATGCTTGTTCAAAGACTTGATAGAAATTCATTTTTAGTACGGGAAATTGTGTTGGTAAACAATAACTAATAGCACTCATCATCATCATTATCAACTCATTTTGGAAAGAAATCATTATCTAGATATTCTTGTTGTCCCTATTTTAAGTCTTCTTTTAATTTTATCAGGTTTATAGAGAACATTTTTTAGTATTGATCATGCTTTTCATTGATTAAACAGATGTGAGCCATTTCACTCAGCTCTTTGCTGCATATGTTGGAGATCCACCTTTATTTCTTATTTGCACTCATTTGTTATATTTTCTGTTCTGATGCTGCTACTTGGTCATTTTGAAGGATTCATGTTTTTTAGTTATTGCTTTGCTATATTTAGTGGTCTCTAATTGTCTCACATACATCTTTTTTTATCTAAGTTGGTGTTATTTGTCACGTGGATTCTGCTTGTATGTCTGTTGAGCCGCTTGTTTTCATGTCTATGGATATTGCCCTTGAACATTTATTTTCAGCTACAACAACACTCGTGCATGCAAAAATGTATTAAGGACTTAAGGTCATAGGTTATCTGCTCTAAATAAGATTCTGATGTGAGAGGTTGTTATCCTACTGCATTTCTTATGACTTGTGATGGGCTTTGGTTATGGGGCAGATGTGAAGGACGTGAATTATGTGATCAATTATGACTTCCAGGAGTATATTCACTGCATTGGTCGAACTGGAAGGGCTAGAGCAAAAGGAACAGCGTTAACTTTCTTCACAGCTGGAAACACGATATTTGCAAAGGAACTCATCTGCATACTTGAAGAAGCTGTATAGAAGGTCAATCCTGAATTGGCTGCAGTGGGGCATGGTGCACCTCCTCCCCCTTAGATTAGTTGACTAGTTTGCATACTCTTAGGTGGTGTTTATATGCATGAGTGTGTGTACTTTGTTACTAAAATCAACTGTTTCAGTGAATATCAACCAATTAGATCATGGGGGTTTTCGAGATTGTGGGATGGGTTATGGTGGTGGTAGCACGCTGTATTTTGTGGGAAACATTAGCATGTATTATTAGAAAATAGGAGTTAAAATGTCTTGTCTCCTTTCAACTTTAATTTATGTTGATTTTTTGTTCAATTACATAGAGGACTAACTATAGTTAGTGGTGGACTATGTAAGATAAAACATTTGTTTATATCATAAAGGTTTTGTGGAAGGTGATAAACAATTGTATTTTCATTTTGCTTCGCCTTAAAGTAGTGAAAGTATGCACAAAATGTTCTTATTCTCAATTAACTTGGCCAAAATAGAAATTGTTGTGGCTGCTTTTGTCCTTATTTAGTGGGGATAAATACATTTTTCTAGTTTTACATGCAATTGACATTTTACTTGCAGTTAGTGATTTGAGTTTGCTAAATGAGAGAAAATGGTCTCTCTCAATATTTTGAGATGAAGGATTTTGGACAACCTTTATATGTCATTAGCATTGCACTTTTTGACTACTATTCATAGGTCCCTTTGCACTTTTTGGTACTATTCATAGACCTCATTGTACTATTTTAGCTAACTTTTAGCTTTATCTACAGTGCTTTCAGTAAAAAGTTTTTAATTTCAGCTAAATAAGTTATTCCTAAATGGACCCAAAGTATAAATATATATATATATATATAGTTTTATCTGTGGGCGAGATATTAAGGGGTACTCGGATGGCTAATAGATAGTATATTCATAAAGAATTAATGGTTCATAAAATACTCACAGGAAGTACCATACATTGTAATACATGGAAGTACTTGTTAAGAGTATTACCATCATGATTCATGTATTGGATTATTTATTTGAGTTTGAGTTTTTTACAACAAGATGGCATAGATAATATCTTTATATTACTATGACTATGACTCATCAAGTTATTTAAATGTCATGTGGGCCAAATGGGAGAATGTAAGATTATCTCTATTTGAAGGCTTGTGGTCCGCATAAAATTTACTCTAATTCATTAATTACAATATATATATAAATTTATTTTAGAGTGATAGATAACGACCCATCTTTTTAGAGTGTATTTGTTAACATCACTTAAAATGTTACTTAGTGAATAGATGTTATTTAGTAAATAAACACTTTAAAGTAACTCTCAATTAAACTTTTTGATGGAAGGAATATATATTAAAGAGAACAAACATTAAGTTGGAAGATCCCTAGTCTAGCCTTTAAAAGACTGTTTTCTATTAAAGAGTTTTTAAGGCATTGGCTTTGGCCATAGACTAGAAAAATTCATTCTCAAATCATTCTTTTGCAATGTGATTTTTCTGTACAAATCATTTGAACAACATGACTAGAGGTATTTTATTTTTCTTCGACTGTTTTAGATTTCTTACATCCAATTGATGCTTAAAGTCATGGTGTTGGGAGGTGTTGGTCATTCTAATCTTTTTCTTATTTGCTTTAATTGTGGGTAATTTTGCAAGATGGGTTTTGATTTTGTGTGATTTTGTAAATTAATTTGAATGAAATTAATTCTGTACCATCTTCCAAGAGAGGGTTAGATTTAGCTTTTCATCTCTCCATTTTCACTCTTAATTTTATGTAAAATGTATTAGTAGAATTTTCAACGACATTCAATCTTTTCAACTGATTATTCTATACTTTAACTCAGTCATTGAAATGCTTTTTTGAATTCGCCATCATAATGGTTGTGTTCGGCATAGTGGTGAGTTGGGGTAATTAGAGTTTTGGATTCAAAAATTTATTATTTTGCAATTATAAATTAACTAATTATGTTTTGTTACTTCTATTTTCTTAATGTAAAAAGAGGAGAAATTTCACTTGAAATAAAAATTTCAATTAATATTATTAATTTATAGTTTAATTAATTAATTTAGTTATTAAATAAGTATAAATTTAATTGCTTATTAAATCACCAATTTGACCACTTATTAAAGAGAAATGATATGTTTACAACATTTTTACAACAAATCTTAAGTGACAAGTTGTTACTGGTCGTTATTGTTGGAGCAAAAAAATAATCTTAGTGTTAGTTTCAAATTTGAACTAATAACAACTAACCACCTGTGATTTGTTGTAAAATTATTATAGACATAGCACCAAAAAATAAGAAACCATGTTCTTATTTATTTTCCTAAAAAAAAAAGTTCTTATTTCTTATTCTCTGTATGATCCGATCTTTAAATTCTTGCTATGGGAATAGATGAAATTGGGGAAAAATCAATGAGCATAACAAAAACACTAAAAATATTACTTTTTTTTTTTTTTTTATCAATATTAATTTAGGTGGACTAATAATTTATTATTGTATAACAGTTGTATATAACATATTTATCACATGCAAATAGATTTTTCCTTTTAAAAAAAACATGCGAATAGATTTATGAAACCTATGGCGTAAGGAACGCCACCTCTTACGGAATTTGTTTATTACATTGAAAAAAAAAAGTTTTAATTCTTGAGTAATGCTACAGATACAAATTATTTTACAATATTTTTACAAAATATTGACGTGACCAACCTCTTATTGGTTTTTATCTAAGCCCACCATTAATATCACTTTTTCATTTATCAATAATCACTCACTATATCAGCAATTTGTAAAAAAATTTGTATAATAGTTTGTATTTCTAACATTATTCTTACTTCTTTTTAAAAAAAAAATGAGACCCATCACCCATTCTTTTTTTTCTTTTTTCTTTTTTGAGAGATTTTCAACCTATGGTGTCCGCTCCTAATGATAACTCTTTATCATCAGACCAAGACACCAATCAGTATCAGAGACTTTACCAGTTAAGCTAACTGGACACCATAGGTTGAACCTATCTTAAAAAAAACCCATCACCCATTCTTTAAATGTGAGAAATGGCCAAAATTATTGCGGCGCCAGTCAATACAAAAGAATCAAGCAACTGATAATTGTGAAGCACAAGAGGTGTTTGTGGAGTCAACAAAGACTTTGAAAGATTATAAAAGGTAAGTAGTGTTAACAAACCGAAGATAATTGTGCCTTTAGATCAACATTTTTATTGTTATCAAAGAGGAAAAAAAAAACATTTTTATTTGTTTATCAACTTATTTATTTGTGTAATTTTGTATTTTTTTAAAAAAAAACTATTTAATTTGTAAGTAGAATTATATTTTTATTTATAATTTAAACAAATAAGAAAAAAAAAATTCCCCTTGGATTCCATGCACTTGGACTAGATAGGTTTGGGGAAATAACTTAGTAATAGTGCATGGGGGAAATAGCACTTCGAATAATAGGTTTGGTGGAGCATTCACAGTAAGAAAGCTAAAAAATATAGCTTTTA
>NW_027069830.1:432009-443006 GCF_002906115.3 Quercus suber
TCCTCTTTTTCCTTTTCTTCTTTGACCCACTGTCCATGCACATGATCTTCATTTTTCTCCTCTGTGTTCTATCATCTATGTTAAATGGTTGGTTGGTATGTAAATGTATCATTGTACGATCTTTCAATTTCCTTCTCTCTCCCTTCACGTTCACGTGAATTCTCTTTTAAGTGTTAGGTACGTTGATTGATTAGGGCCACGTTAGTTTTTTTTAGAAACAAAAACACACAAAAGAGAAAAATGAGTTCTAATACAAAAACACAACATAACTCTACTCAAAAGCTATGTTAACTTTTAGGGAGGGTAGAGAAAGTTATATTATACACAACACACTCTCTTAAGTAATGTGGGAGAATTACCAATTATTTTTTTGAAAAATAAACACACACACAAGAGAAAGGAATGAATTCTAACACAAAAGCACACCATATATATATATATATATTTCATATCATTCAAAAAAAGAAAACAAAAATAATCAAATTATAGTAAACAATAATAAAAAAATAATCTAAATACATAATGTTGAAATTGAAATAAATTGAGAAAATAAATTAATGTAGGAGTGTTAGGAATATAATAATATACCTATAAAGTTGTATTAATGTTTCAGTGCCTTGAATTCTTTTAAAAAAATTTGTAGAATTAAGCATATGTTTCATTATTTGTTTAAGTAGTTAAAATTAAGATTTATAGAAAGAGTATGAAATTGTGAAAAATTAGAAGAAAATATGAGTCATATCAAGGACACAATAAAAATTCACAACATTCGGTGAAAATAGCCAAATACCACTTTTCGGCAAAATTTGTGGCAAACTAACACTGTTTCGAAAATATTTAACAATCTAGCACTTTTTGGTACTCGAGTTTCAAAAAATCGAGTTCTAAATAGTACATGAGTTTAGTGAACTTGAGTTCCTAGTGAGTCGCCAATGTGATACTGCTGACCTAGAATTTGTGTAATTAAAAAAATAATGTGGTACTCGATATTACTGAAATTGAGTATTTCTTTATAGTACTCGAGCTTAGTGCAGTCAAGTACCCTTTTTTTTTTTCCTGTTGGAATGGCTTGAATAGTCAAACTTAGTGGCTTGACATTAGTCAACAAACCATTAAATGGCTTGCATACCTATGTCAGGAAGATGCATGATATTTTAGAAGTTTCATGCGTGAAGAAATGTAAGAGTTTGCATTAAATGTTCTTCATGAATTGTCAAAGAAGATGGCCAGGAACAACACCTGACATACAAACCAAATTCATGCTTCTTTTCTTTGGCCATAAATGCTTGCTATTTTCTTTGACTTGACAAGTTTCTTTGACTTGCAAGAGTGAGTTCCTACAGGAGATAATAATAATATATATATATATATATAAAGAAAAAAAAGAAGAGTGCCTCTACATGAGACAGAGAGATAGAAAAGAACTCGACTGTGTGAAAAGTAGAAAAAAAAAAAAAACAAAAAAAAAAAAAGTACTCGACTGTATGAAGCTCGAGTACTCTAAAGAAGTATTCGATTTTAGTAATATCGAGTATCACATTCCAAGTCAGTAATGCCACGCTGGCGACTCACTAGGAACTTGAGTACTATTTAGAACTCGATTTTGTGAAATTCAAATACTAAAAAAGTGGTAGATTGCTAAATATTTCCAAAACAGTGCTAATCTGTCACAAATTTTGTCAAAACGTGGCATTTGGCTTTTTTGCCCTAAAGCAAGACACGTGAGATTAACGATTGATTCCGCTAATTATAAGTTCTATTCACCAACCCTTCGGAAAAATTGGATCTTTTTGTAGGAAGAAATAGACATAAGCCAATTACAAGTCATCATGTCAACTATCATGCAATACGGTCTTAAAAATGATATTATTCACTGAATTGAGCGATCAATCCTAAATTCGCATATACCACTAATTAAATTGATCCAATGGGGGACTAATAAGCAATCACAAAAGGCCCAAGCCCAAAGAGAAGGAGAGAGAATGTTGAAGTTTANTGTTGGGGTTTGTTTGGTACGTGTTTTTAAATAATAATTTTCAGTTTTTTTAGAAATTTATGTTAGTAAAAAAATGTAGAAAATACATGTAATGTTGTTTAAAAATTAAAAATATATATTTAAAATAGTATAACAAACATGGCCTTAATTTCTTACCATCATGATTCATGGATACGCAAATTTTCATATAAGTCATCAGACTGATACAATTAATTCCCCTACAACACGTCAGATAAATTCGAGCCATTCAACTAATTCTGCCAGTCAATTCCGCGTGTTTGGAGTAGCAGGACAAAAATCAAGTCTTCTCTTTCTGTTCTTTTCCTCTTTTTCCTTTTCTTCTTTGACCCACTGTCCATGCACATGATCTTCATTTTTCTCCTCTGTGTTCTATCATCTATGTTAAATGGTTGGTTGGTATGTAAATGTATCATTGTACGATCTTTCAATTTCCTTCTCTCTCCCTTCACGTTCACGTGAATTCTCTTTTAAGTGTTAGGTACGTTGATTGATTAGGGCCACGTTAGTTTTTTTTAGAAACAAAAACACACAAAAGAGAAAAATGAGTTCTAATACAAAAACACAACATAACCTACTCAAAAGCTATGTTAACTTTTAAGGGAGGGTAGAGAAAGTTATATTATACACAACACACTCTCTTAAGTAATGTGGGAGAATTACCAATTATTTTTTTGAAAAATAAACACACACACAAGAGAAAGGAAATGAATTCTAACACAAAAGCACACCATATATATATATATATATTTCATATCATTCAAAAAAAGAAAACAAAAATAATCAAATTATAGTAAACAATAATAAAAAAATAATCTAAATACATAATGTTGAAATTGAAATAAATTGAGAAAATAAATTAATGTAGGAGTGTTAGGAATATAATAATATACCTATAAAGTTGTATTAATGTTTCAGTGCCTTGAATTCTTTTAAAAAAATTTGTAGAATTAAGCATATGTTTCATTATTTGTTTAAGTAGTTAAAATTAAGATTTATAGAAAGAGTATGAAATTGTGAAAAATTAGAAGAAAATATGAGTCATATCAAGGACACAATAAAAATTCACAACATTCGGTGAAAATAGCCAAATACCACTTTTCGGCAAAATTTGTGGCAAACTAACACTGTTTCGAAAATATTTAACAATCTAGCACTTTTTTGGTACTCGAGTTTCAAAAAATCGAGTTCTAAATAGTACATGAGTTTAGTGAACTTGAGTTCCTAGTGAGTCGCCAATGTGATACTGCTGACCTAGAATTTGTGTAATTAAAAAAAATAATGTGGTACTCGATATTACTGAAATTGAGTATTTCTTTATAGTACTCGAGCTTAGTGCAGTCAAGTACCCTTTTTTTTTTTCCTGTTGGAATGGCTTGAATAGTCAAACTTAGTGGCTTGACATTAGTCAACAAACCATTAAATGGCTTGCATACCTATGTCAGGAAGATGCATGATATTTTAGAAGTTTCATGCGTGAAGAAATGTAAGAGTTTGCATTAAATGTTCTTCATGAATTGTCAAAGAAGATGGCCAGGAACAACACCTGACATACAAACCAAATTCATGCTTCTTTTCTTTGGCCATAAATGCTTGCTATTTTCTTTGACTTGACAAGTTTCTTTGACTTGCAAGAGTGAGTTCCTACAGGAGATAATAATAATATATATATAATATATATAAAGAAAAAAAAGAAGAGTGCCTCTACATGAGACAGAGAGATAGAAAAGAACTCGACTGTGTGAAAAGTAGAAAAAAAAAAAAAACAAAAAAAAAAAAAGTACTCGACTGTATGAAGCTCGAGTACTCTAAAGAAGTATTCGATTTTAGTAATATCGAGTATCACATTCCAAGTCAGTAATGCCACGCTGGCGACTCACTAGGAACTTGAGTACTATTTAGAACTCGATTTTGTGAAATTCAAATACTAAAAAAGTGGTAGATTGCTAAATATTTCCAAAACAGTGCTAATCTGTCACAAATTTTGTCAAAACGTGGCATTTGGCTTTTTTGCCCTAAAGCAAGACACGTGAGATTAACGATTGATTCCGCTAATTATAAGTTCTATTCACCAACCCTTCGGAAAAATTGGATCTTTTTGTAGGAAGAAATAGACATAAGCCAATTACAAGTCATCATGTCAACTATCATGCAATACGGTCTTAAAAATGATATTATTCACTGAATTGAGCGATCAATCCTAAATTCGCATATACCACTAATTAAATTGATCCAATGGGGGACTAATAAGCAATCACAAAGCAGCAGCAGGAGAATGTGAAGTAGAGGAGAATAAACTTGAGATTGAAAGAGACTTGAACCATTTTATAAGTTGTAAACTCACGGCACTTTTTGTTTGGCTTATCACTTTTTTTTCTTTAATAACTTCCCGCAGCACTCAACTTCAAGGCCTTTATTTAAAAGAAAATCAAAGTTTAAGAATAATAGAAAAAAAAAAACTTAAAAGTCTTAAATTAATGGGGACCATATTTTACCACGAAATAATTTTTTTAAAATTTAGTTAAGTACCATACGATAGAAAACCTTGAAGTTTTCTCTATTTTCTTTTCCCCATTTTTTAAATATTTTATATCTTTAAATTCTTGATTTTTACTATAAATCCAAAATTTAAGTACTTAGAAGAATAAAGAAAGACTTGCATTTTAAATATTTTTTTTTAAAGAAATGAAGGTAGTGAGATTATGTGTATACAACTTTGTAGGTATATTACTATACTTTTAACATTGTTTTATTTTCTTAATTTATTTTAAGGAATCATATTAGTTAATCTTTATATATTTAGATTAAGCTCTTATTTTTACGTTATTTTTTCTTTTATACTTTGTCTTGTAATCTTAATTTTTACTCCCCTAAATAAAAATTCTGGCTCCACCACTTCCTAATCAAAACATATTAATTGTGAATCAGATGCACCGAATAATTTCAAGAAAAAATTGATAGGAAACAAATGTCAAAGCAGCACCATTTTTCATGTTTTTTTTTTTTTTTTTCCAACCAGTTGGCCCCATCATACTACAAACGGAGGGAGGGTGAGAGAGAGGGTTACATAGCAGCATTTCATTAATAAAAACAGACCATTTTAATGGCAATAATAGTTATGGAAATGGACAGGTAACAAATGGCAAAAATTAGAGAAAGAGATGATTTCGTTTCCAGTGAATTGGAGATGAAACTAATTTTCAAAGTGATCCATTAGCAAAAACTGATATTAAAAAAATAAAATAAAAGTCGTTCATATGAATTTTTTGATTTCAGTCCGCCCACATAGACAGACTCACACCCAATTTTATAACATATTTAAATGTTAATTTGTGATGATTACAATAGCTGCTGAAAAAAAAAAAAGTACACCAATTACAAAATAACACCTAAGTATGTTGTGAATTTAAATATATAATTACGTGTTCCTAACATTATTATTATAATTATTTAAGAAAACTAGCGTTATTCTTTTAAAACGTTGATATTTTATTTGATAGTTGAATAAGGGATTTGAGTTTCAATTCTCGCCTATACCAAAAATTGATTGGTCTAATGATAAAGAAGTATAATCAAGAGTAGATACCATAGATTGAAACTTTCTATAAAAAAATAAAAAGAGGAAAAAAACTAAACCATTAGTCCTTGGTCTCACCAATCAGGCAATTAGCAAGAAAAAAAAAATCTTTAGTACAAGATTTTGTAAAACATATGATCAGAAAGAAAAAAAAAATTTCCGTGCAAACTAAATAACAAAAAAATATTTTCTAGCTTAATTTAAGATTTGCCAACCAAACATACATATATTTTTAATACATCTATTTTCTATTGAAACATACAGTAATAACCAATAGTGGAGTTTAAAATTTAAATTCAATAAAGATCTCATGTAATCACACACATTTACACCCTCCAATAATGTACCGCCAAATCAAATTATTTCACAAAAACGAATAGAGTATTATACATTATCATAATTTCCAATAAATTTATCAAATTATTAAAAAAATCGGAGCAAAGAATCATTAGGAATTAGTGGGGTCATCATTAACAGCCAATGTTGATATATTTGTCGTTAGAGACAAACCAGCAAGACCAGTTGTCGTCATGCACTCATGCACATGTTGTCATCAAAGAGGAAGCCGGAGATGAAAAACTCCAAGCCCAAGGCTAAATGATGATGAAATGACTTCATCGAAGGTGGTGGCTCCTAACTCCAGTGTCATCTCTCGTCTCAAGTTGAAGACTTGATGCACAAATCGGAGTCGGAGTCAGAATTTGACACATTTTAAGACCTTTGGCCATTCTAGTCAAAACGGGGGAGTAGTTCATAGAGCTTGAGGGGAAGTACAATCTGAGGGAGGGTAGTATAATATTGGTTTATTTTGGTGGTTTCTAGGTTATTTTATGCTTTTATAGCTTTTGAATGTTTACAGTGCTTTTATTTAAAGCTTTCAAGTATTTTAGTTTAAAACATGGTTTTCTTTAGTATTAATTCGTATCTTGGTTTCTATAGCCATTTCTTGATGCTTATTGTTTTCTATTGCTTATTGCCTTAGTTTCTTAATGCATCATATGGTATGTTGGACATACAATTGATTCTAGCATTGCTCTTAATTTCATTGCGTGTTCGGATGATCATTTACTTGATAGATATTCATTGTGGTCATTTCCTAATAATTGTTTATGTTTGATCAAGTTATGCTTAATGTCATATATCTCATTTGGTATATTGATCGCATTTTACTTGTTCCTTCTACGTGCCTTGTGTTCTACTTGTCTTGAGCTTAATGTAGTTTTGTAGTTATGTGCAAGTGTTTCAAGATACAGGTGTATATGGTGCAAGTACTTCACAACTTCTAGAGATTGTTATACCCACAATCATCTACACATTTCCTTATAGTTTTCCTTAACTCCTATCTCTCCATCTCTAGATCCTTGTTAGCCCAAACACTTACCATACCCATTCTGAGTGTAAAGTGAGATTTTGGTGCTGCAGGAAAGTATTGGAATGAGCCATTCATTGGCGAATGCAATCGGGCTGAATTGCGGGATTCAGAAAGTTAGAGAAGACAAGACTTCGAGAAGTCCATTGGTAAAAAGAGCTTGGAGGCTCAAGTATATGGGTTAGGCTAGGCTTGGAGGTCTTTTGTTATTTATGTACTCCAATTTTATTCTCTAGTGGATCGATTTAGACCTAAAGGGTCGCGGAGAGATTTTTCGCCAAGTTCTTTGGTTTCCTCTTCAATAACACATCTCAATATTATCATGTATTTGTATCTCTCTTCCCTACCCTTTAAGCTTTCTCTTTATTGTTGATGATGGATGAATATGGCTTAGGGTAGTGTTATCGATTCATTGTGCTTATTTACTCTTGTTCTACACTTAAAAGTTAGAGTAAAAGCAATCTAGCCTTAATTTTTATTTGAGGGTTTGAACAAGCTCTTGTATTTTAGCACAAATCCGAGCTTTCATGGTAAAGAATTGGTAAAGCAACATAACTTTTTGTCAAACAGAAAATTTCGTGGGTGCTTCGCGGGATGACCCTTTTTGCAAAACACTTGTGAACTTGACAGTCTGACATTACTCTTCAGCTTCTAATCATGTGCTTCACACGTGGCCTTTTCGCAGGTTGCTTCTTGCGAGCTAATCGCGACTTCCACTAATTCACCTTTTGAACCTTGATTCTTCACCGATCTCTCACACTCATACCTTACAAATAAACCCACATATATACTAGGAAAATGATTGAAGAAATTACAATCAAATTTGGCACAGAATTAAAGCTAACACAAGCTAGTTGAAAATCACAACTTTACAACTATACATAGAGAGAGCACAAAATTTTCATTAGTTAACTAATAAAAATTTTGTAAAACAATATGACATTTTTATTTTAGTCTTAAAATAAATAAAAAAAATTTAAATTAAAGTCTTTGCCTTGTTGGTTTTTCAAAGGGTAAGATAAAAGAATTTTTTAAAAATTAATAGTTGAACACACCTAAATTTTAAAAAAAAATTATATATTTTGTTATACTACTTTGTTATTTTATAGCATTTCGTTTAAAGAAAAAACCGTGTAAAACACGGGCAAAAAACTAATTATATGTATATTAATTAGTATCCACTTACAAATTAAAAAAAAAAAAAAAAGAACAAAAAAAAAAAAAAGAATGTCCACATTTTAGAGATGCTGTATATGGGAGTGAAAAGACTATTAGTGTACCAAATTCATGCATAGAACAAATTAGAGTTGATTCATATGCTTATATATAAAAGCAAATTTGAATATTTAGTTGTCAACATATTTTCTTTTAAAATACATTTGATGATCTAATTTGAATTTCGGATTAATTGTAGCTTTTGAAGTGATCCCGAAAAAAGAAAAAAAAAATCTTATAATGGATAGAGGGAATGAGCTAAGACTTACAATATAGTACATACTCAAAAAGACTTATAATTCTTAAATATGTAGCACAAGACTCTAAACTCACAGAAATTACTCTTTTTTTCTTAATGTGGGAACTTACTCACTTGATTTTTTTTGAGAGATAAACACACGCACAAAGTGGTAGAGGGAAGGAGATTTTTAAAAAACTTACAAAATGATACACAGTTACACACTCAAAAAGTCAAAAGGGCCTGACTCTTTTTTTTTTTTTTTTTTTTTTTTTTTGTTTTTAAAAGTAAAAAAAGCTTAACTCCTGAATGTGTAAATATTTTAGTTTGTTCTTCGTTATTGAATAATTGCTTTACACATATAGTATTTTATTTCTTTTACTTGTGTGTTATGATCAACAAACCAATTCTCAAAAACATGAAATGATGACAATAACTGCAAATTGTTACAAAAAGTTAATAAATAAATTGTATTTTATATCGTTCATTACTTGTTTTTTCTTACAAATAAATGTTCATAAAATTAGATTGTAAATTGTTACTCATTTTAATATTGTCCCTTACTCATGCTTTCTCACTAATTGAAAATTGCTACTGTTACTGGTGCTTTATCTTGGCAAAAAACAGCCAAATACCATTATTTTTTGAAATTATTAGTGTTTTATCACTGTTTGAGAAATATTTAGTAATGTACCACTTTTTGAAACTCGAGTTTGTGAAACTTGATTTTGACATGGAACTCAAGTTTACAAAAATCAAGTATCTTAAAAAGTCCACTTGGAACTCAAGTTCCTTGTGATTTCTTTTTCCTCTAGAAGAACAAGTGATTGTCACAAATCTAGAACAGTTTGGAAGTGAAGTAGATAATTTGAAAGTTTGTTGGTGGCTTAGGCTGCATTTGTTTCAACTGAAAATGAATTCCAGAATTATTTTTACACCCTTGTGTGTGTTTGGCTCCAACAGAAAATATGGTCAAATGGAAAATCAATTACACTTTGACCGTAAAATCACCCACTTCAGCCATAAAACCAATGTAGCCTTCATTTTACCTTTAAACGAATTATAGGACTTACACAGAGAGAGAGAGAGAGAGAGAGAGAGCACACCCACAAAACCCAGATAACGCCTCACCTCAACCAAGCTCCGGCCAGCCCAAATCGTGTCGCCCCCATCACCGCTCAATGTCGCCAATCTGGCAGTCACCAACCACCAGCTCACCCCTCCCACGGTGAGTTTCTCCCTCATCTTCTCACTCCACCTCACCGCTGACCAATCAAACACCTCCTCCACCTCTGCATGAACCTGATCCACCACCGCCATAGCTCGATCTGGAATGGTATAACCATCCCTCTCTTCGATCGGTCTCACCCTCCCTCTCTTCTCCACGGTGGTCTTCATCTTCTCATCTCACTTTTTCTCTCTAATCCGAACCAAACCCCCCACATATTTCTGTGTTTGATATTCTTTTTCTTTGATTTTGGATTTTGTTGTTATTGTGGTGTTTTGGTGGATTTTGGTGGTAACGGAGCAATGGGGGCGATTTTTTTCCTCTTCTCGATCTGGATTTTGGGTGATTGGTGGTGGTTTGTGCTTTTCCTTGGTGGTGGCAGTGCTTGGACCAAGTGCTGGTTGGGGGCTGACTTGTGTTTCCCTTTTCTGAAAATAGGTTTTTTACATGTAAGACCAAACACAAGAAATAATTTTCCGGCATAATTTTCACAACACAGTCAAACAACCGAACATGTTTTCCTTTTACGTAAAATATTTTCCCCTAAATCTATTTTACACTCGGAAATGAATTTACATCGAGCCAAATGCAGCCTTAATAGGGTGACGTTGATGTAATAAATAAAATAAAAACAAAAGTATTAAACTATATGTTTATATGTCATTGAATTGTAATGTAAAGAGAATCTGTTGTCAAATATGCAATATTAATTAGGTGGTGACTTTTTTTTTTTTTTTTTTTTTTGGGCTGAGAAATTAGGTGATGACTTTAATTGTGAGGGATTTCAATTTTCAAACCTCATCATGAAGATTGTTACGAGTTAGTCATGCATCAATGAATGTCAGCTCCTCATGACTAACTGCATAGTGAAAGTGTTGAAATAGAGGCAATAAGTATTATATCACAGGAAACTCGAGTTTCATAAACTCGAGTTAAATAAAATACTAATAATTTTGAAAAATAATAGTATTTAGTTATTTTGCCGCTTCATCTTTTCCTAAACAGTTGCTACGAACACCTACATGGATGGGCTTGGACGTAGACTTGGTCTCTCTCTTCATAAATAAGAAAGGCAGATACAATTGACAACAATTCATATTTATATGATAAGAGTGCAATCTTATGGCTGACAATCATAAACTTCGCACCTATCCCAAAAAAAAAAAAAAGATGGAGAGGAGTGAGTGGTAATGATTGTTCCAGAAAACAAATTTGATTCTTGATAGTTAAATTAATCAATGAATTTTTTTCTGTATTACAATACGTGCGAATGAACAACATGATATGACATGTTTACCAAAAAAAAAAAACATGATATGACATTCTTTTTCATTTTGTTAATAAATTTAACAATTT
>NW_027069830.1:443554-501408 GCF_002906115.3 Quercus suber
AAAAAAAAAAAAAAAAAAAAAAAAAAAAAAAAAAAAAAAAAAAAAAAAAAAAAAGAAAAAAAAAAAAAGAAAAAAGACCAAAGATAAAAGTATAAGGCCAAAAAAGAAAATAAAAAAGAAGGGTTAGTAGGTGAGAAATGAGATATTATGTAAGAGGAAGTTAGTAGAAAAGATTAAATAATTAGAAAAACTAATTATTTAATCTTTCAAGTACCTTTTGTCAGCTTTTTACTCCACACACGTTAACTTACTGAGTAGCACAACTACCCATTTCACACTTCAAAGACTCTCTTTAACTTCGTAGAAATCACCTCCCAAGACTCCCAAAAAGCAAAACAAAAATATTAGTACTTATCTCATAGAGTGACAGTACACGTGTCACAATACTATTCGACGAGAGTCAGTGGGCCCAGCGTAGAAAAAGACACACCTATTTTAGGGTCCGTTTGGTTCACGTAAAATAATTTCCGGAAAATAGTCTATTTTCCGGAAATGCTATTTTCAGGAAAAAAAACATTTTTAAGTGTTTGGTTGCATTATGAAAATTGTGTATAGAAAATATTTTCATGTGTTTGGTTGTATTCTTGAAAATACTAGAAAACACATTTTCTCACATTTTCCCACATTCCAAACAAATATGAACACTATTTCCCAGTTCACAGACAACAAAAGAAACAAAACACAAAGAGAAAAAATATCCAATCCGGTCAAAATCATCAAATCCAGTGCGATCTCGGAGGACGGCGGATGGCGGACGGCGGCTTTCTCAGTGCGATCGGCGCGATCCTGGGGTGCGATCGCACCGAGATCGCCTGGGTTTTCCGTTTTGTTCTTCAGGTGTTCTTCGGCTTGCGTTTTCCGTTTCGTTCTTCCGATGATCTTCGGCTTGGGTTTTCCGTTTTGTTCTTCAGGTGTTCTTCGGCTTGCGTTTTCCGTTTCGTTCTTCCGGTGTTCTTCGGCTTGGGTTTTCCGTTTTGTTCTTCAGGTGTTCTTCGGCTTGCGTTTTCCGTTTTGTTCTTCCAGTGTTCTTCGGCTTGGGTTTTCATTCTGTTCTTTAGGTGTGTATTTTCCGGAAATGCTTTGAAGGTAAAATAGGAACGGAAATCGTTTTACGGGGTGAGGGGTGTTATTTTCCGGTCAATTTCCGTTTGACCGAATTTTCTGGAGCTACCAAACGCACAATTTTCCGTAAAACCATTTCCTGAAAACGTTTTCACCCGAAACAAACGGACCCTTAATCTTTTGTCTTTTCCCCGTCAATCACGTTTCCCTTGCTCCTAACTCCTAACCCATGAACTTCACTTTTTCTCCTCTGTGCTCAATTTCTTTCTCCCTCCTTTCACGTCCACGTCAATTTTTCTTTTAGGGCTACATTATGTAGACACAAAATTGTAATTATTCTTATCGACTTTTTTCTATACATTTGTATCCATTTTTTTTAGATAAATACAAAAATTTACAGCCCATTTGTTAGGGAATTTCAAGCACATTTTTGAGCATTTTAAACATATTTACATATATTTTTACCTACTTTTTTACTTATACATATATCAAAAACACCCAAACAATATTACTTAAACTCTTCTATCAAACACTATTTTAACTGTTATTATCTTTTGTTTTTACCTTCACTCTTTTTGCTAACATTGCACGTATATTAAACTTCATTCTCTCAATTTCTTCTCCTTAAACTGTTATTTTCAATTTCTTCTCAATAACCTTTTTATTACATCTGGTTGGTTATTTGATCTTCTTGGGTAATTAAGCAAGTTTAATCTTTCAATCTCTTTTTTCTTTATGTGAAAAATTACATAGGTTTAATATATATATATATATATATATATGGTAATAGGATCTTAACCTTCTTGAGGCAACAAATGAATCAACTAGATTTGCTAAAGATAAAAACGATGTACACATATGGCTAGAGGATGTCTTCCCAATAATTTGAAATTAGGTTCTTGAATTAACATTTTTTTTTTTTGTATTTAATTTTCTTATTCTTTGTAAGGCATTGATTTTATTGCATGTGTTTTTTGATAAAGTTTATGATTTTTTTTTTTTAGGGTTTAATATGGTATTTCATTGTGATTATCAATATGTATTTTAAGAGTTTTAATCGGTAACTTATATTCTTCCATGAATATAAATTAAAGAGAAATTTTTGAGAAAAAAAGAATTAGTAATATTGAAGAACCAAGCTATTTGACTATTTAAAGCTCACCTTGAAGAAGTAAAATTAGTAACTTTCAAAATAAGTGCCAATCACCCACAATGTCATGCTGCTTTCATCATTTTTTTTAGTAACAGTAGTATTTATTAAAATACATATGAAAATAGTAATATTAGTGTTTTAAACCGGATTTATAATGCATTACATAAGTAGAATACAATTACAAAAAAGTCTAACTTTTGTAATTGTAGACTGGAGTTATAAACAGCAGACATTAGACACATACAACCAATGTGAGATAAACATCTCACTTTTTTTTTTAATAAACAGGAAAAATATGCTGCTTTCATCATTATGCTCAATAATAATACCATTAACATCATTTTCCAAAATAAATAAAGCTAATAAAATAAAAAGTATAACAGAGATTTGTTTGAATGCGAGCCCATTAAAACAGAAAATAATAAAATAGAAAGTACGGATTAGTGATTTATGAATAAACAAAGAGTAGAGCCCGCCTTCACCCAAAATAGATGTAGAGCCCGCATGAAAGTTCAAAGATGCCAATTACGCCTACGTAGCCCATGAGATTCTTATACCCAAAGACTTAACCAAAAGTTTATCATATAAATTATGGATTTAAATAAGAAAAACTTTCAACTTCTCTATATAAAGGCCGTGGACTTATAACATTCTTGTCTTGGGTACTTACACAGAAGCTGGTTTAGCTATAAATGAAAGTAGGTGTTTCACGAAATTTCTCAATGGGGTGGCCTTTAGTGAAGTCTTTGCTGTGGGCTTTACTACTCTTTGTTCAAATTCATGAGCATAGAGCTTGTATTGAGGAAGAGAGGGTGAGTCTCCTAGAATTGAAAGCATTTCTAAAATCTCACACTAATTATATCAAGCCCCTTCTTCCAACATGGGTTAATGAGATAAAGAGTGAGTGTTGTAGCTAGGAGCGGGTCAATTGCACCACCACCATCGGTCACGTGATCAATCTCACGCTCTCCAATATAAACAACAATTCTATAGTGGGGGAGGGGACTTGGTTCCTAAACATGTCCCTGTTGCAGCCTTTCAAAGAGCTAAGAATTCTTGATATATCTTACAATGGAATTGCTGGTTGGTTGGGAAATGAAGGTATGTGAACCTTTGCTTCTACTATCATACGGCCCACTCCAAAAACACACACACACACACACTCATTTATGCTTAATATAGGAAAGGCTTGGGTCCATGGTAATTAGATTTGATTACATATCCCAAATCAAATTAAAAATATTATAGTTGGACGACTTCTCTCAATTTGACTAATGAAATTTATTTTAGAGGAGTCGTCATTTTAATCATTAGATTAGATAAAATTTCTCATTCATAGATACAATGATTATGAACCAAAATTTTAAACTAAGGAAATCATTTATCCTATCAAAAAATTATTTTGGCTGATTTTGTTAGAGCATGGGAATGGCCACTGTAATATTCGTTAGCTAGCAGTTGAAGTTATAAATTTAAGAAGGTAATGACAGATTATTCTTAATTGATAAATTGGTCCTCTTAATAAAAAAGCATTACAAGCCTACAAAGCTCTAGCAGTTGCACATTATATTTAACTACTGTGTATGTAGCTCCGTGTATATGTACAGTGTAATTAAAAATAATAATAACAATTATACGGATTAAATTATATATTTTTTAAAAAAGATGTTCAAATTATCCATTGCATTAGCTTGCACTTTTTTTTTTTTCTCCCTTAAACCATACATTTTTGTATTTTTTTTTTTAACCATACATTTCTAAAATATGTAATAGTGTGTGTATATATATATATATATATATATAAAATGAGAAACTCAATTAATTTTAAACTCTTCAATTTTGCACCCAATAATTCACTTGCCATAAAAATTTAAACCTAGACATATAGCAAAAAATTAGACTCTAATTGAAATCTAATATAATATAATTAAATTTGGACTCTACAATTTTTATGCTCAAAATTTACTTGATACAAAATTAAAAATTAAATAAAATATGTAGCTCAAAATTGAGAATTCAATTAAATTTTAAGAATTTTCTCTAGCTCTATAATTAGTATATATAGACATCGATGAAAGAAAAATCTCTAATAAAAACAAATTAAATTAGGTCGGACATCATTTTTGTCGGACCTTAGTCCAAGCAATGAATCATCATTGTGTCAGCTATTTTTGCAGCATTGACAGTCAACTGGGACAGCGCTTTATCCTATTCGCTTATTATTGTTTTCTTTGATGTTATACCATGTTTGACACATGCAAAGCCAAGTAATGTATCTGTGTTAATGCTAAATTTTCATTTTTCATCTTTTTTTTATAGATAATTTAGAACATGATTGTATTGACTTTCATAAGAAGTTTTTTATGAAGTTTTAGCGATCATACTTGCACCAAAATCTTGATTTAATATTTAATATTTATTGTAATTGCTTTTCCAGTTGTATTTCTTGTTCGATCATGGTTTTAAAAAAACCAGACGGACAAAACTGGATTGCCTCTGTTCCGTTTTTGACTGGTTTTCCTAGTTATTCTTGTTATTTTGTTTTACCAGACCGGACTGACATCTAATTTCATAAACCGTCGGTCCGGTCAAGTTTTTAAATAAATGGTTTCGATGCTAGGGTGCACAAGAGAATAATAATTTCTAAGACTATTTAATTTAATAATCAACTCAATACCAAATCAAAATTCGTTGATTGAAGATTTTAACTAAATGCCAAAACAAAATCTATTAACTTACCACTAAGACCATTTTCATATGTATTTGCTTTTTAGATATGTTAATTAAATATTTTGACAAATTAGCCTCGAAATTCAAAAATAGATCCGAATTCAGATTTTAATTGAAGATTTGGGATATGAATTAGTGAGAATGATCCAAATGCAGTGGTTTTGGGGTTAAATATAACATCAAAACTCTACTTTCTTTTACTTGTTTTAACTATCATGGTTGGAAAAATCCCACTATATTTTATCTATAGCATATTTTTATAATACTAAAAGATAAAAAAATTAACAAAAGGAAATTTCTTCTTTATTTGTTTAATATATAGAGAACAAAAAATTCATATTATCAAAATCTTGAACAAAAACGAATGAACACAACATTTTCACTAGTTACAAAAGAAACCATACGAATATAAAAAATAATAAAAAAAAAAAACACTTTTCTGTTGGTTTTTCAAAGGGTAAGATAAACGAATTTTTAAAAATTAATAGTTCAATAAATTTTTAAATGAAAATATTCTTATGAAAAATACATGTTATACTACTTTGTTATATTATAGTTTATTTTTAAAAAATCATGCCAGCACGGGTCAAAAAGCTAGTTATATGTAACATGTGAATATTACTGCTTTCTATATTTTAAAAAAAAAAGAAAGAAAAGAATATCCACTTTAAACATGGTGTATATGGGAGATTGGTGTACCCAATTCATCCCTTCTGAAATTCAAATCTTTTAGTTATATTGTGAAGTCCCTATGTGTAATAACAGATAACAGCTTTGAGTTTGATTCATATTGTTGAAGTCCCTATGTGTGATATGAGAATCTTATAAAGGGAAGAGGGAAGAGATTTTTGAAAAACTTATAATACATTACTCACTCAAAAACCCTCAACTCTAAAAAAGGGTAGTACAAGGCTTTCAATGTGGGAACTTTCCTAGTTAATAGTTTTTTGATAGATAAACACACGGTAGAGGGAAAGAATTTTTTAAAAACTTATAATACATATACACCACAAAATGACTCTTTTTGGTTTTTTTTAAAAGTCAAAAGGGCTTAACTCTTTGAACGTGTAAATAATTGCTTGACACACAGTATTTTATTTATTGCTTTTACTTGTGTTTATGATCAACAAACCAGTTCTCAAGAACACGAAATGAAGACAATGACTCCAATCGTTACAAAGTTAACAAATAATTGCATTTTATGTCATTCATTACTTGTATTTTCTTTCAAATAAATGTTTGTAAAATTATATTGTAAATTTTACATATTTAATATTTTCCCTTGCTCGTGCTTTCTTACTAATTGATAATTGCTACTATTACCGTGCTTTATCTTTTCTATAACAGCCACTACCAACATGGCAACACCTACAACGTTTGGGCTTTTGACATAGACTTGGTCTCTGGCTTCATATATAAGAAAGCATATACAATTGCCAAAAAATTCATATTATATGATAAGAGCACAATCATAAACTTCGCACTAATCCAAAAGCTCAATTAATCAATGCATTTTTTTTTTTCTTGTTTTACAATTATTGTGCTAATGCATAACATGATGTGACACCTCCTTTTTTTTTTTTTTTTTCAGAATCTGATTGCTTGTCTAAACTGAGAAAGCTAACACACTTAAATTAGCGTGGAACAACTTTGACAATAAAATTTTAAATCCTTAGGTGCCTTTCCAGTTCTTAAATCTCGATCAAGTTCAATAATATCGTGCCTCTTTCTAGCATAGTAAAATAAGAGAATCGATTGCTTTAATCGATATCCTATTCTTAATCCTTTCATGAATACTGGACAAAAAACCCCATCAGTCAATTAAAATCAATCCAAATCTCTTTGGCTAAAACATTAATATAAATAACCAATTTTCTCCATGAAAACAAGAGTCGGAATTCAAGTTTTAAGTTTTAGGAGCGAGCTTTGGCAGTCTTATAAGCTATGTGACCAGCTTTAGGAAGAAATAAATATTAACATAAGTTGTAGGTTCAATTTTATTTATTTATTTTTATTTATTTAATTTTTTATTAAGTAGATCCACATTAGCTCAATCTTAACAAACACGCTGAAAATGCTATATACTTAGATTAAAAAAAAAAAAACTCCATGTACTCTTTTCTGACTTTGATTTTGGGAAGATGCTAGTTTCTCTTCTCCGGTTCTGCCTGACACCCTTTTCTGTCGTATTTGTTGGACGCTAGTGAAGAGTGGAAGTGTGTCAGATTAATGCACATTCATTTTGTTTCACTCTCCAGCTGGCAACTTGGCATGGTAAAACAGTAACAGTAACATGGGATTGGGTAATCTAGAAAAACTACATTATCTTTTTACTCCATTTTTCAATTGAACAAGAAGCAAGTCCAACAAATGAGACAAACATGACAGTTGGACTTCAATATGAATAATTGTAAACCACAAAAAAAAAATCCTGTTGACTCTGAAACCTCCCAAACCAGCTTCTTCATCTTAAGGTCTACTTTTTATATTTTATATATTTTTTTAAGATCTACTTTACTTCTTTTTGGAAAAAAAAGTCTACTTTACTTGCTTTAAGTTGCTTAGGACTTTGTTTATTATTATTGGTTAATAGTAACTTGTCTCACTTTGTGACACTATTGGACATGTCGCATTAATGTATAAAGATGCTATGATTGATTTATCCTTCTGGTTCAGGATTGGTCAACGTGTTCTCAGATTAAACTTAAAAGTCTCCCAAAATGGTTAAATCTGCAACTGTTGAAGTCCTGATGCAAGTATACTCCAAGCTTCTTAAGGTAAAGTGCTTTTTTTTCCTCCTTTGAGCTAAACTACAATTATTTGAGTTCATTCTCGTGATCATACTCTACGGTTTCAATTTCTTTGCAGAATTGATGTAGCATCAGCAAGAACTTAAAATAATAGATTTTTAGCTTTATTTTCTTTCCTAGCAAGATTAGGAAAATAAATAGAGTATAAGTATTGGTTTTTTCCTTCGCATTCTTCCTCAAATTTTACTTAACTTTTGCATGATCAAACCCGTACGTATTGTTCTATGTCACTGCTTATGTAAACATTTTTTTTTTTTCTTTTTGAGGGAGAAATGCTTTTGTAAACTTGTACTAAATCCTTCCACATATGAACCATCAAACCCATGATCCTTTTTGGATGATGTATCATCATGAACCTTAACTTCCTCAATGGAGCTCCCAATGGCCTAAAACAGCAATATATAACAAGGCCTAAAACAGTAACACATAATACACTAGTTACATGTTCAAAATTTCAGTTTGATTTATGTAATATATTTCTTGTTTGATTAAAAGTCAGAGTGAACAAAGTAAGAGGATTCAATGCACCGGTTTAGACTTTTCAGAGGGAAATTGGAAGGTCCTTGGTGGATAAATAATGGTGTAGGAGCAGCAGCAATTGGAGTTGTTTTGATTGCTGCTTCATTACTTGTTGGTCCATCATGGGGTTGTCACATTCCAGCAATCTACAACTTTGGGAATTCAAACTCAGATACAGGCAGTGTCTCAGCAGCATTTCATCGGCTACCCCCTCCCTATGGTGAGACTTTCTTTGGTAAACCTTCTGGTCGGTATTCTGATGGGCGTCTAATCATTGACTTTATAGGTAAGCATGCTCTTCTTGTTGTAGGAAAGCGCCTCCGGATAGCACTCCCTCCTCAATATTGATTGTGAAAATATTATGACTCTAGAAAGATCTCCAAGAAATAAACAATAAGAACGAAGCAAACCCAAAATCTGAAAATAAACAAACACACACAAACAGAAGAACACTAAGGATTTACGTGGTTCGGCTTTTGGCCTACATCCACAGGCAATGACGAAGAAATTCCACTAATAAAATATGGAGATATACAAGTTGGTGTATCAATATTCTCACATACACCCAATCCCCAATACACCCAATAGCTCTCTCACAAATACAAGAAATAGAGAAAACCTTGCACCCTATGCTAAACTAGAGAACTCTCACAATAAATATGAAGCAGCCAAAACTCACTATTGCACTCTCTCTATTTTCTTCTGCTTCTTCCCAATTGCCGCAATACCTATGTCCTATTTATACAAAGGTAGGTCGGCTAGGTGATCATAGTTTTACATGTGACTTGCTATGAATCCTAGTCTATTACAATTAGGAAATATAGATGCACTTGAAATAGGAAATAGAATCCTACTTGAAATAGAATTCAAGTCTTGCAAGCCACTCCAAAACGGTTTGGATTAGGATAACAAGCCACCGACTTCACAAATCTCCACCTTGGCTTGAATCCAATCAAACCACACAAACGAAACTTCTTCATCGTCACCACTAAAGCCCCTTAGGGCTATCACAAACTGCAAATGCCAGTCAAGTCCAAGCAATGCTTGAACTTGTGCAAAGGAACTGGCTTAGTCATCATGTCAGCTGGATTATCTGCAGTCTTAATCTTCTTAAGAAGAATATCTCCTTCATCAATAATTTCACGAACGAAGTGGAAGTGAACATCAATATGTTTAGTTCGAGAGTGATGGACTTGGTTCTTTGCTAAATAAATAGCACTTTGACTATCACAAAATACAGAGACATGCTCTTGATAAATTCCCAAGTCTTCAACCAAACCATGTAGCCAAATAGCCTCCTTAATGGCTTCGGTCATAGCCATGTATTCAGCTTCAATGGTTGACAATGCAATAGTGGACTGCAGTGTCGACCTCCAACTCACTAGTGCTTTAGCAAGTGTAAACATGTAGCCCGTAGTAGAACGGCGCTTATCTAGATCACCAGCAAAATCTGAGTCGACATAACCAACTAAGTGGCTTCCAACAATATCATCTCTCTCGAACTTCAAACCCAAATCAACAGTTCCCAAAATGTATCTCAAAATCCATTTAGCCGCTTGCCAATGACCTTTTCCCGGATCATGCATATAATGACTAACCATACTGACAACTTGAGAAATGTCTGGCCGACTACACATCATTGCATACATGAGGCTACCAACCAAACTTGCATATGGGATATGAGCTATGTACTCACGCTCCTTATTGGTGCGCGGTGACAACAAAGCACTAAGCTTAAAATGAGGGGCCAAAGGAGTACTCACAGGCTTGGTATTGGAATTCATCCCAAAACGTTGTAGTACTTTAGTCAAATATTGCTTCTGTGTCAAATGAACAGTGCCTTTCACTCTATCTCGTGCAATCTCCATTCCAAGTATCTTCTTTGCTTCACCAAGATCCTTCATCTCAAATTCTAAACTCAACTGAGTCTTCAATCGTTCAATTTCGGCCTTGTTTTTACATGCCACCAACATGTCATCTACATATAAAAGCAAGTAGATATAGGATCCATCAGAAAGCCTACGAAGATATACACAATGATCAAACTAGCTCCTAGTGTACTTTTGCCCAATCATGAAGCAGTCAAACCGTTTATACCACTGTAGGGGAGACTGTTTCAATCCATACAATGATTTCTTCAATTTGCAGACCCAATTCTCCTTTCTAGCAACTTCAAAGCCATGAGGTTGAGACATGTAAATCTCTTCCTCCAAATCTCCATGCAAGAAAGCTGTCTTCACATCAAGTTGTGCTAACTCGAGATCAAATTGTGCCACCAAAGCTAGCAAAATACGGATAGAGGAATGTTTAACAACAGGAGAGAACACCTCGTTGTAGTCAATCCCTTCTTTTTGAGCATATCCTTTTGCAACCAATCTAGCTTTGAACCGCACGCTATCTTTGCTTGTAGGTCCCTCTTTCTTTGTGTAGACCCACTTACACCCAAACCCTTTCTTGCCTTTAGGAAGTTGTACCAAATCCCAAGTCTGATTCTTGTGAAGAGATTGCATCTCCTCATCCATAGCCTTCTTCCATTCACCACTCTCAGATGTGCACACAGCTTCTTTATAGGTGGATGGAATGTCTTCTTCAACAATGGGAAGTGCATAAGCTACAGCATCAACATATCTAGCTGGTTTTCGAATTTCCCGTTTGGATCTTCTCACTGCAATGGACTTTGTCAACTGTGAAGGTGTCAAAACTGGAACTTCACTCTCATCTAGATTATTTCCTTCATCAACTACAATATCATTGTCTGTGTTAACAGACTTTGAAGAAACCATAGGAGTCTCAAACTCCACCTGCTGCGGATCACTCTCAACTGTGCTCTCCTCCACCTGCTTAATAGGCTTGACAAACTCAGGTTCATTAAATGTAACATCTCGGCTAAGAATTACCTTCTTTGTCTTGGTACGCCAAAGCCTATATCCTTTCACACCTGAACTAAAGCCCAAGAATATAGCTTTCTTGGCTATAGGATCCAATTTTGAATCCTTCACATGATAATATGCAGGACAGCCAAATATGTGCAAGGAATTATAATTAGTAGCAGGAGATCCAGACCATACCTCTAAGGGAGTTTTCCCCTCATTTGCAACTGCAAGCAAACGATTGATGACGTGACTTGCATATGTTACTGCCTCAGCCCAAAATTCTTTACCCAGTTTTGCTTGAGACAACATACACCGCACCTTCTCCAGCAAAGTACAGTTCATTCTTTCAGCTACTCCATTTTGTTGTGGGGTACCTTTAACAGTGAAGTGACGAACAATACCTTCATCTTGACAAACTTTCAAAAAAGGATCAGACTTGTACTCACCACCATTATCAAATTTGAGTCGTTTTATCTTACAACCTGTTTGAGTTTCAATCATTTCTTCCATTTCAAAAATACATCAAGAACCTCATCCTTGTGCCTCATAGTGTAAACCCAAACTCGGCGGAAGTAATCATCAACAAAGGTAACATAATAATGCTTACCTCCAAGAGAAGCAACCTTAGCAGGCCCCCACACATCTGTGTGTACATAGTCAAGTGTACCCTTTGTCTGATGAACTGCAGTTTCAAACTTGACTCTAGTTTGCTTCTCCAGAACACAATGCTCACAAAATTCCAACTTGCAGGTCTTGGCACCCTTTAGCAAACCTTACTTTACAAGACTTTGCAAAGCATTCTCACCAGCATGCCCTAAACGCATGTGCCAAAGTCTAGTAGTATCTGAAGCAACCTTCCTAGTAATATCAGAAACAGTGGTTGCTCCACCTACAATAGTACTCCCATCAAGAAAATACATATTCCTTTTACGAGTGGCCCTCAATGCTACAAATGCACCATATGAAACTTTCAAAATTCCATTCTCCATGGTAATATTAAATCCCTTGGATTCTAAGAAACCGACAGATATTAGATTCTTTTTCAAGTCCGGTATATATCGAACTTCTGTCAAATTACGAATTGTTCCATCATGCAACTTCAGCTTGATTTTACCCATCCCAAGGATCTCACAGGCTTCATCATTACCCATGAGGACTGAACCACGAACCGACTCATCCAGATTGTAAAACCATTCCTTCTTCAGACACATATGAAAGGTACAAGCAGAATCTATGATCCATTCATCTGAATGGCAAACAAATGATGAACTAGTCAATGCAAAATCAGAATCTTCATCAGTACTGTGTGCTACATTAGCATTAGAATCTTTATTGTCCTTATTCTTCAAAAGTGGGCAATCTTTCTTCCAATGCCCCTTATTGTGACAGAAGGCACACTCATCTTTCCCAATTTTTCTCTTTGTAGATCCTTTTGACTTAGAGCGCGATCTACCTCTTCTACCAGACTTCTTGTGTTCAAACCTGCCTCTAACCACCAGTGCTTCACTACTTGTGTCCACGTAGGCCTGCTTATCTTTCTTACGATATTCATTGTTAGTCAAAGCATTGGACACATCATTAAACTTAATTTCATTCTTCCCATACAACAATGTTGTGATTAAATGATCATAAGTATCAGGAAGTGAATTTAACAATAAGAGAGCTTTATCTTTGTCTTTAATTTCAACTTCTAAATTTTGCAAATCAACAAGTATTTTATTATAATCATTCAAGTGCTCAGACATAGAAATACCTGCACGATACTGGAAACAGAAGAGCTTTTTCTTCAAATATAGACGGTTCTCCACACTCTTTGTCATATACTTGTCTTCTAACATCTTCCAAAGCTCTTTAGCCTTCGTCTCCCTTATAACAAAATACTTTTGATCCTTGGCCAAACACAGACGGACGGTGCCGCAAGCTTGTCTATTTATCTTGTCCCAATCTTTGTCTGACATCTCTTTAGGTTTGTCTTCCAAAGCAATATCCAACTCCTGTTGGATCAAGACATCCATAACTTCGCATTACCACGTGCCGAAGTTGTTTGTTCCATCAAACTTCTCTACCTCAAATTTGGCATTAGAAACCGACGTCCTAACTGCCGAAGGTTTTGCAGAGGAATCTACTGAAGATTTTGTAGAGGAATCACCTGACATCTTTCTCCTCAATAATTAAGTTCACAAATCAATCACCAAAATCTCCAAAGAGAACAAATCCAAACTGCCTAGGTAATGAACCTGGGCTCTGATACCAGTTTGTTGTAGGAAAGCGCCTCTAGATAGCACTCCCTCCTCAATATTGATTTTGAAAATATTATGACTCTAGAAAGATCTCCAAGAAATAAACAATAAGAACGAAGCAAACCCAAAATCTGAAAATAAACAAACACACACAAACAGAAGAACACCAAGGATTTACGTGGTTCGGCTTTTGGCCTACATCCACAGGCAATGACGAAGAAATTCCACTAATCAAATATGGAGATATACAAGTTGGTGTATCAATATTCTCACACACACCCAATCCCCAATACACCCAATAGCTCTCTCACAAATACAAGAAATAGAGAAAACCTTGCACCCTATGCTAAACTAGAGAACTCTCACAATAAATATGAAGCAGCCAAAACTCACTATTACACTCTCTCTATTTTCTTCTGCTTCTTCCCAATTGCCGCAATACCTATGTCCTATTTATACAAAGGTAGGTTGGCTAGGTGATCATAGTTTTACACGTGACTTGCTATGAATCCTAGTCTATTACAATTAGGAAATATAGATGCACTTGAAATAGGAAATAGAATCCTACTTGAAATAGAATTCAAGTCTTGCAAGCCACTCCAAAACGGTTTGGATTAGGATAACAAGCCACCGACTTCACACTTCTCAGCTATTCATTTATCCTCTACTCTAGCTAGGGAATATGGTAGTTATTTTTTTGGGTCTATAGAATGTGATAGAATGACGAAAAAGAATATATGTAACATTTCCTAACTAGTCTGTTGATCCATAAGAGACCCAAAATTTTGGTATTAAGGCTTGGATTTCGTTGTTGTTGTCTATGGGATGTGATAGTTTGGATGTTGCTACGATAGGATTATTTCTTGCTAGACTCCTAACCATTTTCATGGAATACATTTTATCTTTGGGGTGATCATACCTCGGGCTCGAGTGATGATTGTCTGTGCTAATTTTTGTACTGATATAATGTCATAACATAAACAGTGTAATACTCTAATGTAAAGCTTATTTGATGCTCTACATACAACCCATGTTGATGACTTTGTTTGGTTAGGATCTTGTAACCTAGTGTCATGTGGGGAGAGCCTAGGTTTGAATCTGCGGTTTCATTGTCTTCTTAATGTGGCAAAAGAAAAAAGATGACTTTGTTTTCCATTTTCTACAGCTGAGAAGTTGGGGCTTCCCTTCTTGAGTGCATATCTTGATTCTATAGAACCAAACTTTACCCAATACACCCAATAGCTCTCTCACAAATACAAGGAATAGAGAAAACCTTGCACCCTATGCTAAACTAGAGAACTCTCACAATAAATATGAAGCAGCCAAAACTCACTATTGCACTCTCTCTATTTTCTTCTGCTTCTCTACAATTGCCGCAATACCTATGTCCTATTTATACAAAGGTAGGTCGGCTAGGTGATCATAGTTTTACACGTGACTTGCTATGAATCCTAGTCTATTACAATTAGGAAATATAGATGCACTTGAAATAGGAAATAGAATCCTACTTGAAATAGAATTCAGGTCTTGCAAGCCACTCCAAAACGGTTTGGATTAGGATAACAAGCCACCGACTTCACATTATTCTCATTCAGTTTATTTGCTAATCACTCCAAGCTTAAGGTGATTCAATTTTTGAGCGATAACAACAAACTTGATATAGAAACTGAGAATCACAGTTGGGACCCTTTGTTTCAATTAAAGGTCATAGTACTGTCTAATTGTAATCTCAACAAGCTTACTGGCAACTTTCCTAAGTTTCTCTTGGACCAACATGAATTGGAAGTCGTTGATATCTCTCATAGTAAATTGAATGGAAGCTTCCCCATATGGTTGCTTGAAAACAATACTGGACTACAACAGTTAAATCTTCGAAGTAACTCTTTCACGGGTGAGTTTCATTTGCCTTCAGATCACTACATGAATCTTCGTTGGTTGGATCTCTCAGAAAATCACTTTGATGGGAAACTTCAAGAAAATATCGGAAAGTGGATTCCAAAATTAGAATATCTAAATTTATCCCATAATCAATTTGAAGGTAATCTTCCACCCTCAATAGGTGACATGAGTAATTTGTGGGTTTTGGACTTGTCCTTTAATAATTTTTCTGGAGAGGTACCAATGGAATTGGTTGCCAATTACACTTCCTTGCAAGTTTTGAGCTTATCTAATAATAACTTTCACGGTGAAATTTTCTCAAAGCCCTTCAACCTATTCTTGTTATCTTTAGAATTGCAAAATAATAATTTCACAGGTGCTCTTCCAGTCGTACACCTAAAAGTGTACAGGGGCCTAAATATTAGCAACAACCACATGACAGGTACAATTCCTCAATGGATAGTAAATCGCAGTACGTCACCAAAGTTTTTTGTTGACTTGAGTAGCAACTCATTTGAAGGCCAGATTCCATGTGGACTTGCTTCATCTGATACAATAAACCTTTCTCATAACTTGCTTTCAGGATTGTTACCTTCTTGCTTGAATCTACAAGATGTCAGGCACCTACTTTTGGAAGGGAACAAACTCACAGGGTCATTACCAAAAGCTATTCTCAATTCGTCATCTCTTGTGACATTGGACATTGGAGATAATCGCTTTACCGGCAGCATCCCTGATGAAATTGTTGGACTTTCCAACTTACGACTGCTTTCGTTGAGTGGCAATCATTTTAGTGGTGTGATTTCAAAGCAGTTGTGTCGGTTAAAGAGGATAGGCATAATGGATCTTTCCAATAACTCTCTTTCTGGGTCAATACCATACTGCTTTAACAACATATCCTTTGGGAAGCTAGCTACTAGTGGTTTTGTCTATACACGAGGTGTTTTTTTTCCGTCACCGATGTTTTCCTTCCCATATAAATCTCTTCTATATAGGGATTTTCTAATTGAAGGGTCATCTTTTCACTACTATGTACCAGTTGAGATTAAGTTTGTGACGAAAAATCGTTTTAACTTTACAAGAATTCCATCCTTGATATTATGTCTGGATTGGATTTGTCATTCAACAACCTAATAGGTGAAATCCCACCAGAGCTCGGACAACTATCTTCAATTCATGCACTAAACTTGTCTCACAATCAATTAAATGGTTCTATTCCAAAAACATTCTCAAATTTGACTCAGTTGGAGAGCTTAGACCTTTCTCATAACAATTTGAGTGGAGAAATTCCTTCAGTATTGACTGATCTGACTTTTCTAGCAGCTTTCACTGTGGCTTACAACAACTTATCAAGCAAAGTTCCAGACATGAAAAAACAATTTTCAACATTTGGAGAGAGCAGCTATGAAGGAAATCCATTTCTTTGCGGTGCACCACTAAAGAAAAGTTGCATCGATACTGATGAATCACCTCCATCATCACAAAAATCTTCAAAGGCAAATGACGGCAGATGGTATGAAGTTGATCTTCTAGCCTTCTTTACAAGTTTTTTGGTATCTTGCATTATTTTCTTTTTGGGTGTAGTCAGTGTTCTTTATATTAATCCTCATTGGCGGCAACAATGCTTCAACTTGGTTGAGGATCGTATGCACTGGTGCTATTTTTTTGCTTTAAATACCCTAAAAGAGCTATCAAGTCGTATGTGTCATTAGATGTACTCAATTTCTGTAGAAACCTTTTGTGGTTTTATTGATAATTACCTATGTGTATGGGTATGTTTGGTTTTGAATAATTGTTATCATGCTCTGTTATGAAACAAGGAGCTCATTTGCAGTACTTTTTCATTCATATTGTAATTCTTGTGACTAGCCAATGTCATGTGCAGGTCTGTTATAATTTCATTTTAAAATAATTCGTAGAGAAGTTTTTATATGGGCCATGTGAAATTTATTTTGTCGTATATAATATCATTAAAAATTAGAAAAATTAGTTACAATTATATTATATGTCATGAGGGGAAAAAAAAACAGACAATGTAAAATGATAAGAATTATATGATTATTTCATTGATATATGAAGACTGTGAAATATGACTTCAATGAATTAATAATTATTTGACTACCAATAACCTGTGGCCTAAGGATTGCCTCCTCCATTGTTGGTTAAATTTCTATGGTTTGAATCCGTCCACCTTTAACCTTAGCAAAAAATAATTATTATTAATTATCATTTAACTTAAGCACAAATATATCACAATTGGATAGGAGTAAGATCAGATCATAAATTTTCCAGCAAATTTAAATTATTCTTGTTTAGAAAAATAAAAGTTTGACTCTATTGTTTTTGAAAAAATTGAAATTTTAAAAAAGGTTAATTTTCCATACAAATTCTCCGGGGGTCAAGTTAGGTTTTTAGACCCCTTCATTTTACAGCAAATTTATCAACTTCAAATAATTAATCCGTTATGAATTAATAAATGGAAAACAATCTCTAAAAGTAAGCCCTTTTTTTTTTTTTGACCAAAGATAGTTTTCTTTTGACTTATTTTTTCTAATGCTAACAAACACTAGAAAACACAAAAAACTATCTTTACACAAAATTTTCCATTGAAACAAACAAAGCGCTAGATTCTAAGATTGGTTTCTAGGTTAATTGCCACAGATTAAATATGTCACCAAGAAAGCAATAAAATAGTAAATTCAATAAAAATAACATAAGACAACAATAGGGTGACCCAACAAAACCTATGAAATGTACCGTTTCACAGTAATAATCTGAAGGGATTTAACCTATCAATTCCAAGGTAAACTGACCCATTAGAATAGAATTGAAATTTATTCACCAGACTTAATCCTAATTCTTCCCTTTTGAAAAAAGACTTAACCCTAAAACTCCCCGTTTGTGGCTTTGAGGTTTGGACAAGCAACTTCAATCTCCGCACTATGACAACAGTGTTGATTGTTAGTGGAGGCTTAAATCAACTCTCTGAAAAACTTAGGGTTTCTATCTCTCTAACCTCTTTATAATTAATGCTTAATGGGCCTTTATATAGACTCTTCATTAAGGTTACAAAAATTGAAAAACCCACATGTACAGTTGACTAAATAAATCATGTCAAACCTGAAAAAATTGAATTTGCAATTCTTGATCAATTGAACTTCGAATCAAACAGGGGTCAAACTCATCTCTCGATTGGTTGAACTTGCAATGAAACTTACAAAAACTCAATTTTCTTCCACAAATAACTTTTGCCTTAGGCTCATAATTTTACATTAAGAACTCAACAAAACTCAATCTTTTTGTCATTGGTTACCCACACCTAATCTGTTGGCCTAACATGTCATACTCATATCTTAGATTTTCTTGTATAGTTTTAGAAAAGATAGCACTATTTTTCATGTATTGAATAATTGAATTGCCAATGTTTTCAGTGTTACTAAACACCAAAAATTGGCGAAAATATTTTCTAAAAATATTTTTAATGAAAACAAACACAAATGTATGGTAAAAAGGGATGACAAGATAAAATAATTAAAAAATTCTTTGACAAAATTTTTTTTAGACACTTGGCAAAATTTTAGAGTGTGTAGCCTTGTAGGGATTTGGATCCTCTCCATTTCAAAGAGAAATGGAGAGTATCTATTTCATGGACGATCTATTTAAAATAGATCTAAGGTGTAAAATGTGCCACCTTAACTAAATTTTATTACTTAACTTATCAACATGATTGTGGTTGTTCTCAAAAAAATAAAATAAAAATAACTGCGTTTAAAGTTAAACACATTACAGGTTAACGTAGATTTACATTAAAAAAAAAAAAATGCTATCTTCATCGTTAAGTTCTAATTTTTTTTTTCCCTGAAAGCTATTGGGTATGGTGGTGTTGTGGCTATTGGAGTTGCTGGCAGTGGCAGTGGTGGATTTTTGCAGTGATGGTCTCATCCTTTGAAAGCCAACCACCATGACCACAACCATAGCCTCTTCCGATCATGACGCCTCTGTCAACAGTGGACACTCCTTTTTCTTTCTTTTCCTTCTCCTTTAGGCATTTGGCAGAAAACTTCTTGTTTTTTTTTTTTTTTTTTTGGCAAATTACAACTTATCCACTTGTGCTTTGACCGAAATTTAAGTTGTTTACCTATAATTTGAAATTTGACACTTTATCCACCTCAAGTTAGCTTACTTAGAGCTCCATAAACCATTTTTATTAAAAACTAGTAAGTTGCCCGTGCGATGCACGGATAATGTTGTAATGTTTTATGCAATATAATTTTGGAGAATGTTGTACATATATTATAGCACATCACTTTCTATAAGAACTTAACTATAGCATATATATATATATATATAAACAAACAAACAGAAACAAAGCACAAACATAGTGTTTATTTTTTCTTTTTTTAACCTTGACAAGCCATTGATAATCACAGTTCGGCTAGAGGTTCTACACCAATCCATCTGCCTAGGATCATTCATAACATTAAAAGACCACATATAAACCTAAAATCCATTTAATTTTGACAGGAAATGTTTCTGAATTTTTTTTTTGAGATGTTACTTTCTATGAAAACTAAATAACTTTGTCCACTAACCATCATAATTAAGAATAATGTTGCCCACTAACCACATGGATCTTATTGCAGTAGGAAAAACCAATGTAAGAAAAGAAAAATATCTGGTTATGATTACTGATGAAGCGTAAGTTCATCAGTCAGGGTGGTCAGATGGAAGCAATCTTCAGCCTGTATGAATGTACCCTCAAAGGTGGTCACTGGAGTGGTGTCTGCCACAACGCCACTGATGCCAAAGTCAGTATAAGAAGCTCTTTGGGAATGAGCAAGTAATGTAACAGAACAAAAGAAATCTCTCAGTGTCTATGTGTGTATATACCTTGTACTTGGCAATGTGTGGGCTTTATATATGCCTTCATTGCTTCTAGCCGTTGGGGTAGTTATGGAGGTCTTAATGTTTCTCTTGGTAACGTTTGGTACTGTGTAATGTGGCTTCAATGTGCTCCAACGGTTCATACAGTTGGCCTTGTAACCATTTTGGGTGTAATTGTGCTGCATTGAATGGCCTTCCTGCCTTCGTCAATGACGTGGGTATTTATTTTGCTCGTCCAGGGATATCTTCGTCTGTATCATGGACGTCGTCTTCGGTAAATGAATTCGTCAGTCTCGTCAGCTGCCCCCCAATTTTGTGGTCGTCATGACTTGTAATGACGACCGTAGAATATGAAAGGTTTTGGGCTGTAAATAACTTTTAGGGTTTCGTTCCATATTAAATGTATAGTGGCGGCGCTCCTCAGGTTGTGGCCTACATGGCACATTCTGACTGGTGGAGTTAATACTCCAATTCGTGTGACCATTGGGTTTCTCACTGGTTTTCAGTTTTCTGAGCCTTTGTTTTTAAACTTCTCCCCTTCTCATTTTTCTTTTTCACTTTTCTCAAAAACTGTCAATCATTGTTCTAAGCATTTCCTTCGCTTTTCTCACTCTGCAACTCTTCTCCGAACCGGTGTGTGGTGGTGCTTCCCTTGTCCGCCATTTTTAAGGTACACCTCTTCTCTTTTTCCTGTTTTGCCTTTTTTCTTTTTCCTTTGTTGCGATACAGTTTCTGATTTCTTTCTTCTTCTCCTTTCCTTTTGTTTGTCTTTGATTTCTTGGGGGTTTAGCTTGTAGAGTTTCCCTTCGTGTTTTTTCTAGATTTTCATGGTTAGTAGTTCTGAAATTAGGATAGTCTGCCCATCAATTTCCTTCCTCTTTGCGCGTTTAGGAGGGTCTTTAGGTGTTTTCCCCCATATTGAGGATTTCATCTTTGAGGGCAATTGCTTGAGCAATGCATTGGCTGATTTGTTGCCTTTGCTTTGTCAGTCGCTAGATTGGTTTGAGAACGTGGTGAGAGAGCGAAGGGAAATGTCTGAGGTCAGATCCAGTGAACTTGCGACTGGGTTATCGTCTTGCAGTAACCCAGTAGAAGTAGATACAATCGTCTCTAACCCTTGAGAGGTTAGGGCTTTTTACGCCCTCGAGGAGAGGTATGGGCTAGATGCTGAAACATTAGGTAGATTCAAGGGTAGATTTCATTTTCTGGAGCGAGTTAGGGTTCGCTTGCCTGGCGAGGATGATCGAGCGTGCCATTTCTTCCCCGGGGAGGTATGTTTGTATGAGTCTGCCTTCGTCTGTGGGTTAAGGTTGCCTGTTTATCCTTTCCTCATGGAGCTTTTGGACTGCTTTGGTATTGCTTCGGGGCAGCTTATGCCTAACTCGTGGAGGATAGCGATTAGCTGCATGGGGATCTGGTTGGCAACTAATGACGGGGATATGATCAGGGTAGACGAACTCATCTACCTGTACCGTCTGAAAGCGTCCAAGGAACACGGGTACTACGAATTGGTGCCCTGGGAACGGAAGACCAAGATTGTCAAGGGTTTGCCCTCGTCTTTCAAGTATTGGAAGTCAAGGTTTTTCTTTGTGTCAGGGGACGATTTTGAGACTCCCTCTAACGAGGTTTGGGGGGATCTCCCAAGGTTGCGTCGTCGTGGGGAACCCCAACCTTAGGTGCGTCATTACTTCTTCTCGTCTATTAAGTTTTGTTTCGTTTGCTGCTATCTCTGTTAATCTCTTCATTTTTTATTTTACGTAGGAAAAAGACGGCCTAAACTCAAGAGTAGGTATAAGGAGCGTGTGCAGAAGGCAGTCGAATACGCACAGACGATTGAGAGCTGGGACGATCTTGTGGACCCAAGGACTACTTTCTACTACCTCGGACCAAAGCCTTCCACCTTCGTCCTACGAAACCTTGAAATTGAGGGAAAAAAGAGTAAGTGTAGGGTTCGTCAGTACTGACTTTTCACACATTTGCTCCTTTTTTTTTTTTTTAACAAGTGTTTCCTTCTTGCAGGAATGACGACCAAGTTCAATAAGGGTATGTATGCGAAGATGAGGTCCAAGAAGGACGAGCCACTGTCTAATATTGGGAAGAAAACAGTCTGCGTCACTAGGAAGGGTAGCTTCGTCGCTCCAGCTGCCTCCATCACTCCAATTTTTTCAAGAGCTGAGGCGATGAGGACGACCTCTCCCACGACTTTCGTGGAAGAGATTGGCGTCACTCACATCTCCAAGAGGCCGCGGTTGTCCGAGGAAGAGAAGAAGAAGGTCGATTCTACACTCTGGAGTGACGAGAAGCTGGCGGTGGACAGAGCTCACGAGGTCGTGACTACCGCGGATTTAAAGGTCTTATCCGGCGTTCCTTTCAATGACGTTGTTGCACGCCACGTCCATAAGCTCGTCTAGGTAAAGTGTTTGTGCAACTTTTAGTTTCTTTTTCTTTCTCATTCTACTGATGACTTTGAACTTCTTTCCAAGTGCTGGGAGAAAGTCTCCATATTACTTCTGAGTATTTTACTCAGGAGGCTAAGATGGTGTCTCTAATGTCCAGAATGGAAGCTCTAAAGGCGGAGAATTCTAAACTGAAGAAGAAACTTATTGACTCCATGGGCGAGGCTACCTCCTTGAAGGAAACAGTGAAAACCTTGAATGACGACCTTAGAGCTGAGCGTCAGTTGACACTGGAGAAGGATGAACAGCTTCTAAGCGCCAAGGAGAAGCTCAAGACTATTGCTGCAAGGTCGGTAGAAGCTTTCCAGACTACTGACGAGTACACCGCTGTCCTATTCAGCTGGTATTTCAAAGGTTTTGAGCTCCTGAGGAGATATCTCGTTAAGCATTCTTCCGGAGTGGACATGGAGAAGCTGGATTTGGAAGAGGTAGACCAGGAGATGGCTGCTGACGAGGCCGTCCAATCTTCTGCCACTGAGCCTGATGCCCCTGAGAACGCTCCTGCCAATGACGCCCCTGCCGGTGATGACGCTGCTATTGACGCCTAAACCTGACACTTGTGAAAATTTTCTCTTTTTTCTTTTTGGATGCCCATTATGTTTTGGGTTGTTTTGTAAATCTAATTTGAGAACAATTTTACTTTAATCTATCTTGAGGACAATATTTTTAGCCTAGTGTTTATGGACCTTTAGCTGTAAAAACAATGGTAATTTGCCTGTTTGTTTTTGGGCTTTAATTTAATTTGCATCTCTGTACTTACTTGCACTTGTGATTGCACATTCTTTGGTTTGTGATATCTTGGTGGGCTCTTTCAATCGTCCATGTTGTGTACTTAGTGAAACTTTTAGTTGTGACTTTCCCTTTTCTTCGTTGGTACTTTTTGTCTATAACTACGTCAAATCCTCGCAAACAGCACTTTTGTAGGGGATCTAGCTTCGCCCTGAGTTCTGTTTTGATTTGTTGCAAGGGATCTTTTCATCGTTGGTAGCTTTGCATGCGCCTATGCAAGATTTAGTTACTTAGCCATTTTTTTGCTCCTATTACTTACACCCTTTTAGGGATCTTGTTGTCGTCAGTAACTTACATCTATCTAGGCGGAATCTTGTTACTTAGCCATTTTTGGCTTTTGTGACTTACACCATTTTAGAGATTTTGTTATCGTCAGTAACTTACATCCGTCGAGGCGGAATCTTGTTACTTAGCCATTTTTTGCTTTCGTGACTTACACCCTTTTAGGGATCTTGTCATTCTTCAGACTTATAGCTATTCAGACCTGCTTGTTATGGAGACATTAGCTGAATAATTCATTTATTAATTTCAATGACGAATACATTTTCTGTTACATCTATTGGTGGTATTTCTTCAAGTGCTCGATGTTCCATGGCCTCGGGAGCCTTTGTCCGTTTAGGGTTTCCAGGTGATAGCTACCTTGTCTGGAGTAGTGGATGACTTGGTAAGGTCTTTCCCATATGGAGTTGAGCTTTCCTTGGGCAGAATCTCTAGTTGCCGTGGTGACCTTACGCAGGACGAGGTCACCTATGTCAAGTCGCCTGAGTTTTACCCTTTTGTTGTAATAGTCGGTCATCTTCTGCTAGTACTTTGCCATTTTGCTGCGAGCTTTGTCCCTTACTTCGTCCAGACAGTCCAGGTTGACTTGCAGACGATTTTCATTGTCTTCTTCTTTGAATACCTCTCGTCTGATGTTGGATATTCGTATCTCGACCGAGATCACTGCCTCAGTGCCGTAGGTGAGTCTAAAGGGGGTTTCTCCCGTCAGGGTTCTCGCTGTGGTTCTGTAAGCCCACAAGACATTGGACAACTCTTCTGGCCAAGAACCCTTCGCGTCGTCTAGCTAAGTTTTGATAATCTTGAGTAATGTTCGATTCGTCACCTCCGTCTGTCCATTCGCCTAGGAATGCCCTGAGGATGAGAACTGATTCTTGATGCCTAAGCCTGAACAGAAGTCCCTGAAGCCTTGGCTGTCGAACTGTCGTCCATTATCTGATATGATCGTCCTTGGAATCTCGAACTTGCAAATTATATTCTTCCACATGAAGCTCTGGATTCTTGCTTCGGTGATGGTGTCTAGTGCCTCTACTTTGACCCATTTTGTAAAGTAATCAATAACAACTAGTAAGAATTTTACCTAACCTTTACCTAGGGGTAGTGGGCCGATGATGTCGATTCCCCATTGCGCAAATGGCCCCGAGGATGAAATTGTTGTCAGTCTCTCTGCTGGAAGTCGCTGGACATTCTCGAACCGTTGGCACTTGTCACACTTCTTGACGAACTCCGCTACATCCACCTGCATAGTAGGCCAGAAATACCCTGTTCAAATGATCTTGCTCACCAGGGATCTAGGGCCAGCATGGTCCCCGCAAATTCCTTCATGAATCTCTTTCAGGATGTACTTGGCATCTCCTTCATCGACACACTTCAAGTAGGGCATGGAGAAGCCTCTTTTGTAGAAGGTGTCATTAAGGATCGTAAATTTGACCACCCTCTTTTTGATCTTCCTGGCCTCGTCTACATTCTGAGGTAGTGCCCGTCCTGAAGGAAAGATACGATAGGCGTCATCCAATTGTTTGTGTTCTGAATTGCGAATGTTGGAACTTCTCCAATGCTGAGGTTTTTCTGGACTTCCATCATAAAGCCCATGTTCGTCGCCCGTTCTTCTGACGATGCTATTTTCGAGACTTCATCTGTTGCCATATTTTGGCTTCTGGGGATCTGCACAAATTCCACCTTATCAAACTCCTGAGCCAGATGTTTCGTCAGCCTAAGGTATTTCTGCATTCTTTCCTCCTTTGCTTCGTATTCCCCCTTGATTTGCCCAATTACCAGTTTAGAATCATTTTGAACTAATAGATTTTTAGCTCCGAACGCCCTTCCGAGTCTCAATCCCGTCAGTATTTCTTCGTACTCGGCCTTGTTGTTGGTGGCTGGAAATTTCAGTTGAACCCTATGTTTGAGTACTTCTCTGTCAAGGGTGGTTATGACAACCCCTACTCCCCCCCTTTTTTAGGCTGACGAACCATCGGTCTGTATCTTCCATTGCTCGGCCTTGTTAGTGAGACCGTCTTCGCCTGGAAAGGTGAACTCGGCGATGAAGTCTGCCAAAGCTTGTGCCTTAATGGCTATTCTGGGATGGTACTCAATATCAAATTGGCTGAGTTCAATTGCCCATTGGACCATTCTCCCAACTGCCTCAAGCTTGCTCATGGATTTTTTGATAGGTTGGTCTGTCATCGCCAGGATAGGATTTGTCTGAAAATACTGTCTCAGTTTGCGTGAGGCTACTATTAATGCAAACAAAATCTTTTCAATGCTTGGATATTTGGACTCAGCCCCTTGGAAAGCTTTACTGACATAGTAAACCGGGAGTTGTTTCTTGCCCTTTTCTCAAATCAAGGCTGCACTCACGGTGATGTCTGATACTGCCAAGTATAAATATAAATTTTCCCCTTCTTTGAACGGACTTAAGAGTGGTGGGTTGCTTAGGTAACATTTTAGCTCTTGGAACGCTACCTCACATTCGTCTGTCCAGTCGAAGGCCTGCTTCAAGGTCTTGAAGAAGGGCAGACATTTATCTGTTGCTCTAGAGACGAACCTATTAAAAGCTGCAATCCTTCCCTTGAGTTTCTGGACTTTCTTGACGGTCTTGGGTGATGCCATGTTGATTATGGCTTGCACCTTCTTCGGATTTGCCTTTATTCCTCTCTAGGACACCATGAATCCCAAGAATTTCCCTGAAACTACACCAAAAACACACTTACTAAGATTCAGCTTCATCTGGTACTGCTTAAGGGTGGCAAATGTCTCCTTTAAGTCGTCCAAATGGGTAAGTTCTTCTTTACTCTTAACGAGCATATCATCCATGTATACTTCCATGTTCCTACCGATCTGTTTGCTGAACATTTTGTTTACTAACCTCTGATAAGTAGCTCCTGTATTCTTTAGTACGAAGGGCATTATCTTATAGCAATAGAGCCCTTGGCTTGTGATGAAAGAAGTTTTCTCCTGATCTTCTTCAGCCATTTTTATCTAGTTGTATCCTAAGAAAGAGTCCATGAACGTCAGCAACTTATGTCCAACTTATGTCCAGCTGTGAAGTCTATAAGCTGGTCTATCCTTGGAAGAGGGAAACTATGCTTCGGGCATGCTTTGTTCAGATCTGTGAAGTCCACGCACATTCTCCACTTCCCATTTGATTTCTTCACTAGGATGACGTTTGCGAGCCAATCAGGATAGTACACCTCTCAAATGAATTCGACCGTCAATAGTTTATTAACTTCATCTGTAACCGCTTGGTCTTGTTCTGGTGCGAAGACTCTTCATCTTTGCTGAATGGGCTTTCTTTCCGGATCTACATTAAGCTTATGCTAAATGACTTCTGGAGATATGCTTGGCATGTCCTCGTGACTCCACGCAAAGACGTCCAGATTTTCTTTAAGGAACTAGATGAGCTTTTTTCTCACCTCTGGACTTATCGTCGTCCTTATTTTGGTCGTCCTGGATTCTTCTCCTTCGGTCAGCTTCATTGTTTCCAGGGCCTCTACTTTCTCTTCTTCCTTCTCTGCAATCATCCATGTATGGTTCTCCTTTGCAACCAAGACGACCTGGCAGCACTCTCTGGGTACGACTTGATCTCCTTTTACTTCACCGACACCATTATCCATTGGGAACTTTACATTCAAGCAATAGGTGGACGTGGTTGCCTTCCATTTGTTGAGTGTGGGTCTTCCAATGATTACATTGTAGGATGAGGGGCAATCTACCACCAAGAAGTCTAGCTGATGGGTCAACTGCCTCGGGTTGGTCTCCACTGTTACTGTTAATGTCACTATACCCTTGGGATATACCCTGTCTCCACTGAAACTGACGAGGGGGAGTCAAATGAGCGCAGTCTCCTTGGATCTAGCATCAGCTGCTAAAAAGCAGGAAGGTAGATGATGTTTGTAGAGCTACCATTATCCACGAGGATCCTTTTGGTGTTGAATCCTTCTATAATCAGCTTTATGACCAAAGGGTCGTTGTGAGGCTGCTTCACCCCCCTGGCATCATCTTCACTGAAAGGCATGTCTTGATCCGTCCATCTTTGCTTTAATGGAGGTATCATATGGACGTTGTTCACCTGTTTTTGGCATGCTTTCTTAAGGGATCTGAACGACCCTCCGGTGAAGGGCTCCCCTACGATTGTCTTTATCTCCCTAATCACATCTTGTGGAGGTTAGAACGTGATAGGCCACAAACGTATTGCCCCTTGTGATTAAATCAATTGATTAATTAGCCAAGTTATTAATTAATCCAATTAATCATGTAAACGTGTGGCAGCACAAACAAATTACCACTAAACTAAATATGCAGCGGAAAATAAATAATACGGTGATTTGTTTACGAATGGGAAAAACCCTAACGGCAAAAACTCCATCGGGTATTTTCAGGTTACCACTCCCGAAACTCCACTATTATCACAACAAGCGGTTACAAGTAAAGGAATCCCAAGTACCTTACCAACCTATAGTTGAACCCTTACCCCAATACCCAATTGGACTTGTTCTGTAGTGATAGTTCCCACTTTTGATGCATGGCTCCTAAGTACATGACTAACCAATTTGCGCAGATCCCAGTACGCGACTTCAATCACCAACTAGAAAGAAAGGTTGGCTGCAAAGTTCTTCAGTTCATACACATGATGAAGATCAAGAATATGCTTAGCCACAAAACCCAAAGGAGCATATACACAGCAACTTCTTCAGAAGAGATGAACTAGGGCAAAACTTTGTTTCCAGTCACAATTTGCTTAAACAGAGTTTGCTAAATGCTTGTGCAACTTGTGAACTGTTAGACGGTCCTTAAAACAATCCTTTTATATGTCTAGGGTTAGGAGAAAAGAAGACCCAAAGGCACATCCACGGATCCCAAGAAATTAGATCAGAAATTCTAATTTTATAAACCTCGACAGATAAAAGCTATCAAGGAGCTGTCGAGTAGGTGTCGAGCCACGGGCTTGAACAACTTTACTGAAACTCGATAGATGCAGCTGTCGAGCCAGCTATCGAGCTTTAATGAATTTGCACTTTCAGCTTGTTTTCTTGAACAGACTTGAAGGCTTCAATACTTGATTTTGAAACATGGTTGCTTGAAGTATTTCAATACATCCTAAATCTACCAAAATACAAGTAAAGTGTGTTTTGTCAAAGGATTACCCAATTACATAAAAGTATGACATATGTTCTTAACATGTGAACCACATATGTCCTAACAATCTTCCCTTTTGGCAATCCGTGACAAAACCACATCTAACAAATGAACATATGAGAGAAGTAATAAATCACTCAACTCATACTCACTTGTTGAATATAATAAAATCTATCCTGACACAAACTCTTGAAAAACTTTACTGAAACTCGATAGATGCAGCTGTCGAGCCAGGTGTCGAGCTTTAATGAATTTGCACTTTCAGCTTGTTTTCTTGAACAAACTTGAAGGCTTCAATACTTGATTTTGAAACATAGTTTCTTGAAGTATTTCAACACATTCTAAATCTACCCAAATACAAGTAAAGTGCGTTTTGTCAAAAGATTAGTCAATTACATAAAAGTATGACATATGTTCTTAACATGTGAACCATATATGTCCTAACAATCTTTCCCTTTGGCAATCCGTGACAAAACCACAACTAACAAATGAACATATGAGAGAAGTCATAAATCACTCAACTCATACTCACTTGTTAAATACAATAAAATCTATCTTAACACAAACTCTTAAAAAACTTTGCCAGAAAAGAGTTTATGGCAAGTAGACTTTGACAACCTATATTTCTGAAATACTTTAAACAAAACTCATCAAGGCATCTTAGTATGAAACAGAAATAATAGATTGCATACAAATAAAGAAACATGTGTATAAAGAGAGAAAAGAAACAACACATATAGAGGTAGGTGAAAGAACATACATCAACATATAAGAAAAATAAGTACAATGTATATAAAAGTGATCACAAGACCAAATATACAAAAACAATGTATCTATATAAGAAAGAAAAGAAAAGATACATCATATCCTCATTACATCCCTCAAGTATCAACACTCCCCCTAAGAATATGTCCTATACTAACTCTCCCCCTAAGATGACTACTCTCATATCCCAAAATACTTCCCCTTTTCGTCACGAGTGACAAAGGGTAGAGTGTCAAGTAGACATCTCATTAGTAAAGCTAGAATCTCCATCATCATCATCTGAAGCATCATCGTCATCACCTTCATTATCATCATCCTCAACATCAGAATTAGGAGCCACTAGAGGAGGTGGTGAAGGAGTAGCCTCAGGAGCAAAACCACCCATGTTCGCCTGTCGTCGTGCAACACGACCAACATGAACATTCACCTGATACAACTCAGTAGAAAGCGTATCAAGGCGAGCATCCATGCGCTGCAACTGCGCCATGATGTCTCCAAGAGATACATCGCCCAAGAAAGAGGAGGGAGCAGATGTAGATAGAGTAGACCGAGATGGAGCTGAACGGGAAAGAGGAGTGGAATCTGGCTGTCGCGACCTAAACTGCGCCTCACTACGTTTTACGGTAGTGGCATCTATGGCACACATGAATGTGAAATGGTCGGACGAAGGAAATGGAACATAAAAATGGCGTAGAATCCTCGTGATAGCAGAAGGAAAGATGAGCTTATCACGGGTAGCCGTATCCCTAAACACATCTATGATGGAAAGAATGAAATGTGAAGGAAAATTTATAGTAAGGTGCTCCAATAAAGAAAGCAAAAATCGAGCATGAGGCTCTGTGATAAAGTTGTGAGAGAGTGGGTGCAACACAAAAGTCATCACCATGTTCATGAATCTAGGACCTTTAGCAAAAGGCCAACATGGTGTAAATTGATGCTTACCCCAAACAGATGGGTGCTTACAGAAAGCAGACATCATCTCGTCTTTAGACACAGTCCTCAGACGCTCACATCCAGGTTAATCAAGATGCTCTACCCTCAGAACTCGAAGCACATCCACAACAAGCTGCGGTGTGCGACAAAGCGCATACCTCAAACGCGAGTGTGAAAGAGAGGTACTGAAGAATCAATCCTGTGCATGTTGGAGTAAAACTCCTGAATAAGCACAAGAGGACAAGTGACCGAGACGTCACACAGTGACTCCCATCCCCGACTGTGAATGCATAGGGAAGGTCAGTGTCGGCGAAGTCCGCCAAAATGACTCGGCGTTCTGAATGAACACCTCATTAAGAAAAGTTCTCCGAGTATGCCTTACGGGCATCTTTATCACAAAACTGAATGTTAGAAGAAGTAGGATCAGAAGAAGATGATGCCCCGGAACGAAGAGGGTTCCGAGACGAAGCAGACTTACGTTTAGGTGTCATAAATACTACTAACATAAACAGAATGAGAGAGAGGGAGAAAGAGACAATCAGAAAAGTCCCAAATCATTTCAAATATATCAATATATATTGAAAAGAGATTACGTATGCATGGGGAATGCATGAACATGTGACATGCAAAATAAAATTCATCATGGGCTCAGCCCAATCCAATCCTACCAGCACACAAATATATTGCACACATGTAAATGCATGATAATACCATTATAATGCAAATGTGATGCAATACATGAGATTTCAAACTCATTTTAGTGAAAACCCATTCCAAAATTACAAGAATAACTCATCAATTTTGAAAAACCCTAAAATTTTTCAAAAACCCAAAACCTAAGATTCAAAAACATGAAATGCATGAAGAATGAAATGAAAAGAGTTCATACCAAGTGATTTGAAGCAAAGAAGGGCCGAAAATCACATGGGTTGAAGGTTTTAAATGAGAAAAGATAGTTTAGGAGATAAACAGGTGCGGACAGATCGAGAGAGATCGAGGAAAATGAGAACCGGATCGCATAAGGGGCTTAAACAGATCCTCAGTAAATCTCGCCAAATACAGGTATCGAGAGGTGTCGAGAAAATGGTCTTCGACAGATTCAGGTGTCGAGGAGGTATCGAGAAATAGAACACCAGAATCAAGAACAGAAGCTTGATCGATCGGCCAGGTATCGAGAAACTATCGAGGAGACAGGAGATTTCTCGATCAATCCACCAGGTGTCGAGGATGTGTCAGGATTGCGATAAGAAAAAGCTTGAGAAGCTCGACAGATAACTAGGTATCGAGGAGGTGTCGAGCTTGCTTTTAAAAATAGTTTTTCGAGAAGAGAAAAACATAGACATGAATGCAATCCAATATGCAACTCAACCAATGATCCAATCAACATATTAAGCTCTCAAGATCATCTCTCAACAGGAATTTCAGCACATGGATCCTCAAAAACACACACACACACACTAGACAAGTCTAACAAATTTTATATTTCAAAAACAAGTCAAGACAGTTTAGTGAGCATACATTAACACATGTAAAATCTTGTGATGGCCAAATTACATTATACCTGCACATGTATCAAGAGTAGCAAAGAATATTGCGTGTCATGTGTGAAAAACATCACAAGATTGCATAAGTGTATACATGTTATGACAATTTTAGATAAGAGAAAATCACTTTAACTCACACATAATCATAACTATTTGATGGAGACTATCACCTTCAAGGTACATCCTATAACTCCCACATCTCCTAGAATACACGCTTGCAATCATATTTAAAGTATTTTTGATCTTTTTGCTTTTTATTTTCTTTGCATATTTTCTTTTTAAGCATATCATGCATGGGCATATAAGAGATAGAAAAGAAATACCCAATGATATTTGACATTCCAATTTTGCTATGCCGAAGCACACAAATGTCATTGACACTGCACTTTTGCTATGCCGAAGCATACATGTGTCATTCATGATTGGAGGGCAACAGTGGTGAGATGGTTATTAATGCCTTTCTCTTAGGATTTTTTAGTTCTACCCGTCAAAAAGAGTAATATGAGTGTTAAGTTTAAGAGATAACTTAATCTTACTCATCACAAACAAGAGCCACAAAGCTCACTTGCTCAATTGTGCATAGAGATACTCATCTAAACTACAAGAGATACAAAGTTTAGAAAATTTTGTCTCAATGGCCATCTAAGGTACACAAGTACCAATCTACACAGAACACACACTGTTTTTATATTTTTCAATTTTTCAATTTTTTTATATTTTTATCAAAAACAAAATAAGCAAAATTGAAAATAAACAAACAAAAACATGTTATCAAAGCAAAGTATAAAACTAGACTGACTCAAAATAAAAGCAAAAAACACAAGTAATGCAACAATAAAAAACAAGAAGATAGAAGAAAGTGAAATAATCACTTAGAGTCCTTTTTCTTCCACACCTTGAAAGAAACTTTCTTTTGATTGAATCCTTGAACCGGTGGTGAGGGGGAAGAATTAAAACTGTTCAAGTTCGAAAGGAACATGAGGGCTTTTAGAAGATCTCCAAGAGGAGCAAGAGAGGATTGAATCTAATTTTGGCTTCCAGATGCTATCATGCCGTTGCTCTGTTCAGTGGCTAACCATTTATAGCAATTTGGTCAAGTATGACCGGCAATTCCACAATGATAACAAAAATGCTGCTTCTTCTGTTTAGGTTTTTGAGAGTTAGCCTTCTTAGTCCTAGGGTTTCTAACTTCTTTCTTATCATGCTTAGGGGGTGCTCCTAAGATAGATTTACCCTTGTCTAAATTCTTACTAGCTAATTTAGTTTTAACATCATTGTTCTCATTTTTAACATTACCAGCAGGAGGAACAAAAACGGTAGCACTAGTAGAAGCAGTATTAGAGGAAGAAAGACCATACCCTAAACCTGTTCGATCCGAAGCAGATTTCTAAATGTTCAGCATCTCATCAAGTTTAGCACTTGAAGTCCTCTCCAATTGAGCTCTAATTTGAAACAGCTCCGCTTCAAGCTTCTTGGTCTTCTCATCCAAGAAATTATTATCAAACCTCAGCACTCCAATAATTTGATTTGCCTTATCAAACTTTGTGGACAACTCTTCACGATCAAGTTCCACATCACTGAGTTTCTTGGTGGTCAGCCTATAGAGTTTCTCGTGTTTCTCAGACAGCTTGTATAGTTTCTTATAGGCTGAATGGATATCATCTTGATCATCCATCTTCTCACACTTGGAATCCACCAATTCTTCTTCTTCTTCCACTTCATCAACAATCCCTTCAGTAGGATTGACCGTGGCAGTAATGGCATTTAAGATTCCGTCATCCTCACTGTCGGAATCATCTTTAGGCTTAGTGTTACTCAAGGTTGTAGCAAATGTCTTACTCTTCCCAACGCTCTTGAGATATGTAGGACACTTATGTTTCATGTGTCCGAACCCATGACACCCAAAGCACTTAGGTCCTACAGGAACAGTGTACTAACCACCATCCTTAGCATCCTTCTTCCCTTTGTCTTGGCCCTTTAACTGAGAAGAACTGGATTGCCTACGATCCTTATCAAAGCCCTTTCCATTGACATTCTTCATAAATTTCTTGAACTGCCTAGTGATGTAGGACTTCATCTTGGAATCTTCATCATTTGAAGACTCGTCTGTCTCACTGCTCTTGGCTTTCAGTGCCATGCTCTTGCCATTACCCGACTTACTGATCCTAGATAGCTCTAGCTCGTAGGTCTACAAGTTTCCAACCAGCTCAGTCAAAGGCATCTTGTAAATATCCTTTGATTCCTTTATCGCCGTAATCTTGGCATGGAATCTCTCGGGTAGAGATCTGAGTACTTTCCTCACAATCTTAGGTTCAGGGATGGTTTTCCCAAGATTAAAGGTTGAGTTCACTATGTCCTTGAGCTTGGCATAGAACTCATCGAACGACTCATCCTCCTCAATCTTTATTTCTTTAAAGCTTGTAGTGAGCCTCTGAAGCTTTGAATCTTTGACAGCCTTGGTTCCTTCATAGGTTGTTTGGAGGATGGTCCAAGCCTCCTTAGTAGTTTCAGTCGAGGATATCTTCTTAAACTCCTCATTGGTGACTGCACTGAACAATGCATTCAATGCTCTGCTGTTGAAGTTTGCCGCCTTGATCTTGGCTTCATCCCAATCAGCCGGCGCTTCCTTTGGCTTAGTCCAGCTAATCTCTACAATTTGCCACACATTTTCATCTAAAAACTGCAAAAAGGCTCTCATGCGTACTTTCCAGTATGCATAGTTAGTCCCATCAAATAAAGGAGGTATAATTAACGACTATCCCTTATCCATGACAAACAGGGGTCAATGGATTAAACACAGTAAAGATTAAACCTAATCAGAGTGTGCCTGCTCTGATACCACTTGATAAGCCACAAACGTATTGACCCCTTGTGATTAAATCAATTGATTAATTAGCCAAGTTATTAATTAATCCAATTAATCATGCAAACGCGTGGCAGCACAAACAAATCACCACTAAACTAAATATTCAGCGAAAAATAAATAACACTGTGATTTGTTTACGAATAGGGAAAACCCTAACGGCAAAAATCCCACTGGGTGATTTTCAGGTCACCACTCCCGAAACTCAACTATTATCACAACAAGCAGTTACAAGTAAAGGAATCCCAAGTACCTTACCAACCTACAGTTGAATTCTTATCCCAATACCCAATTGGACTTGTTCTGTAGTGACAGTTCCCACTTTTGATGCACGACTCCCAAGTACGTGACTAACCAATTTGCGCAGATTCCAGTATGCGACTTCAATCACCAACTAGAAAGAAAGGTTGGCTGCAAATTTCTTCAATTCATACACATGATGAAGATTAAGAAGATGCTTGGTCACAAAACCCAAAGGTGCATATACACAGCAACTTCTTCAGAAGAGATGAACTAGGGCAGAATTTTGTCTCCGGTCACAATTTGCTTGAACAGAGTTTGCTCAATGCTTGTGTAACTTGTGAACTGTTAGACGGCCCTTAAAACAATCTTTTTATATGTCTAGGGTTAGAAGAAAAGGAAGCCCAAAGACACATCCACGAATCCCAAGAAATCATATCAGAAATTCTGATTTTATAAACCTCGACAGCTAGAAGCTATCGAGAAGCTGTTGAGCAAGTGTCAAGCCACAGGCTTGAACAGCTTTACTGAAGCTCGATAGATGCAGCTGTCAAGCCAGCTGTCGAGCTTTAATGAATTTGCACTTTCAGCTTGTTTTCTTAACAGACTTGAAGGCTTTAATACTTGATCTTGAAACATGGTTTCTTAAAGTATTTCAACACATCCTAAATCTACCCAAATACAAGTAAAGTGCGTTTTGTCAAAAGATTAGCCAATTACATAAAAGTATTACATATGTTCTTAACATGTGAACCACATATGTCCTAATAGAACGGACAATCCTCACCCTTGGACAAGGACTCATGCTAGTTCTTATTGTCATCTCTAAACTTGCTATACCCCCCTTCTTCACATACTTCTGCAGTTTCCCTTTCCGTATCAACTCCTCTATTTACTCCTTTAGATCCTGACAATCTTCTGTATAGTGGCCATGATCCTTATGAAACCAGCAGTACTTGTTCTTGTCACGGATGTTAGGGGATGAATGCAATGGTCTTGGCCATTTTAGGTAGTGCTCGTCCTTAATCTGCGTTAAAATTTTATCAATTGGCATAACTAGGGGGGTGAACTTTACCGTTCGTGGAGTTTTTTCATTTTTCATTTTTCCTCCGTCACTGAACTGACGATCTGGGCGGTCCCTTTTCTATCCTCTACGTTTGTCCTCCTTCCTTTCCTTGTTCCCTGGTTTTTCCACGTCCCTTATGGCAGCCAGTGCTTCTTCTGCGTTCATGTACTTCTGTGCTTTCAAGAGCATCTCTGCCATCGTTTTTGGAGGATTTTTTGCGAGTAAAGCCACGAACTCCCTGGATCGCAGTCCTGCTTTAAAGGTCGTCAACTGCACCTTATCGTCAACTTCGTCCACCTCTAGGGTTTCTCGAGTGAAGCATTTCACATTGGACCTCAAGGTTTCTTTATTTCCTTGTCTGATGGTGAGTAAATGATCTGCCGACCTCTTAGGATGTTGTCCTCCAATGAAATGACGTAAAAAGGTGCTGCTCAGCTGTTCGAAGTTATCGATGGACGATGTTGGCAACTTGGTGAACCATTCCCTCGCTGCTCCTTTGAAAGTGGTGGGGAAAGAGTGGCACATTATCTCGTCAAAGGGCTGTTGAAGGCCCAGTGTCATCTTGAAGGTGTTGAGGTGATCCTGGGGATTCTTGAGCCCGTCAAACGGCTCAAGTTGTGGCAACCGAAACTTCGACGGTACTGGGCATCCTAGGATCACTGTTGTGAAAGGCGAGTCTGTTGCCCTTACCATTCTACCCATGCTTTGGTCTGTCTTCTCTCTAATAGCATTTCTCAACTTGTCCATCTCCTTCCTCATCTCTTGAAGAAGATCTAAATTTTGTTCTGCCGGAGTAGTAGGTCTTCGATGGTCACTCCTTCTATGGCTATTTCCCTCATCCTCCACGTTGTTTTCGGATCGATTCTCCTCATGTTGAAGCCGTAGCTTCATTTCCTGATTTTGCCTAGTAAGTTCTTCAATGGTGGCCGCAAGAGCTTGGACTTGCTGAGCCAAGGCTGCGGAATCTTGATTGGACACCATCTGAATACTGAAGTTGATGGAAGCAGCGTTTTCGAATAAGAAAATGAAAACGCCACGTTTCCCACAGATGGCGCCAAACTGATAAAACGTAAGTTCGTCAGTCAGGGTGGTCAGATGGAAGCAATCTCCAGCCTATATGAATGTACCCTCAAAGGTGGTCACCAGTGTGGTGCCTGCCACAATGCCTCCGATGCCAAAGTCAGTATAAGAAGCTCTTTGGGAATGAGCAAGTAATGTAATAGAACAAAAGAAATCTCTCAATGTCTATGTGTGTATGTACCTTGTACTTGGCAATGTGTGCGCTTTATATATGCCTTCATCGCTTCTAGCTATCGGGGTAGTTATGGAGGTCTTAATGTTTCTTTTGGTAACGTTTGGTGCTGTGTAATGTGGCTTCAATGTGCTCCAACGGTTCATACAGTTGGCCTTGTAACTGTTCTGGGTGTAATTGTGCTACATTGAATGGCCTTCCTGCCTTCATCAATGACGTGGGTATTTATTTTGCTCGTCTAGGGATATCTTCGTCTGTATCATGGACGTTGTCTTTGGTAAATGAATTCATTAGTCCTGTCAATTACAATGTAATGAAAACACATTAAAACAAAGAGAAAAACTAGAAATTTTGCAATACAAACCCAATACAAATATTCATCAATAAACATGCCTCTTTCCTTGAGACGGGTCTTTCCAACACTTGGTTTACTGGAGTTAATTGCAAGTTGTACCAAAGGAATCAAAATGATATTTAAGCAAATTTTGTTGAGTGCATATTTAAGTTTATCAATGGCAATTAATGAGTCAATGGCAAAGTTTTCTTTTTCACAACAATGAGTTAAAGATTAAAAATAGAGAGACAAACCACATAGGAAAGAAAAGTATGAAAGAAAAGGCATCAGTGTAAAAACAAATATTAATATTTTCTCCAATATTCCTTGACAAGCATATTTTGTTTTATAATTATCATTTTTTGCTTTTGTTTTTAATACTAAAAAGGTGGGTTTGCTAAAAGTTATGAAGAAGAGAGAAAAGTATGGTATAAGCTCAGACAATTAATGTGAGATTAATGATATAATAGTAAAAATAAGTTAATGTGATATTTTGAATAATAGTAAAAAAAATAAATAAATAAAAACTAGCTAAATGCAAAATTAGAGCGCCGCATACCAAGACCTAATGCTCTCTCACATTAACCTTATGCTATATATAACCTTGAACCTTGTGCTATACATTTTGAAGAATTAGCTTCAATTGTATTATATTAGTAAAAAGAGGAAAAGGAAAAAGAAATTCTTTATAGTCCAACAGGAAGATGATGAATCTTGCAGGAAGTCAACGACAACTATCTTTGTAAAGAAAAATGGAAGGGTGCAATTTGACCATTTTGTTCAACTTATTAACAAAACTGTAATGATTCATCTATAATGATTTTTCAGCCTCCTCGAAGCCTCTAATATCTTGAGTAATTATGGCTAAAACATTTGAAAGAGAGAGAAAGTGGAATTTGAAGGGTCACCACCTCCGTGATATTGGCCTCCCACCACCATCAAGATGCCGAAACCCCTACGGGTATTTTTTTTTTCTTTTTAAAATGAGGGGCTTAAATATGATTTAGGTTTGGGTAATTTGATTGGATAGTTTTTGTTTCGGGTATATAAATAGAGAGAATATTTGGTGCGCAATGTAAAAACATATTGTACCATGGTTTAATTTTAAATTATCTATAAGACATATGTATACACACTTGCCCATATCATGTCTTAATGTCGCACAATCGATGAGTAGAAGACAGTAAAAGAGTTGGACATACTTTCATTTCATAGTATGAAATATGTGAACACAACACAACTTAGTTGATTTTCATGATCCCGTTAGTCTTTTGCATTTACCTTTGGTTTCATGATTTAAAAAAAAAAAAATTAATCTTAACTTGAGAATGCTACAAATATGCAGTGAAGCTATTAAACTAATTTTTAATATCTCAAAAAGTATATGTTTCTTTACTCTAATTTAGAATATAAAAAAATAGCTAACTTCATAAATAATCAATTAGAATTTTTCTTTTTCTTTTTCTTTAGTTCTAAAACAAAATACATTTATGAATTCCCCAAACCAAAATCTCAAACATCCAAAGACTCAAAGTGAATCACAACCTTCACAAAATCCATAATGTTCGACTATAACATCAAAACCGTAAGCTTCCGTCACTAAATAAAAACTCAAGCCCCTTTCCTTGGTCAAGGCTTACTCATACAGGTGTCGTTGAAAGGTTGAAGGTAAATGGTATCGTTTTTTTTCTTAGTGTATTTGAGATAGGATGGCACGAAGCCAAGGGCTGTGGGCATGTGTAAATAAAGGAGTAGAAGTTAAAAAGGTGAATGGAAATGCAAAAAGTTTTTTGTGTGTGAGAAAGAGGAAAAGTCTTGAAACAACCAAATGAAACAAATAGTAGTCTTAAAAAATTAAATAAAAAATGTAATAAAAATTAGTCTTGAAACATTGAACTAAAAGAAATAAAGAGTTCTTATTTTTATATTTATTCTTATCTCTGATGTGGTTTAAGAGTATTTCAATTTTTTCATAGAGTGTGACATATGGCAGAACCTCATGCTCTCTCGCATGAGGTCTTTGCTCATCATAGGTTAATGTCATCTACATATCAAGATGAGAATGAACCTTTTTAATATTGTTAAACATATGGAAGAATCATACTGTTTATCAATATATATGAAACAAATGACTTTAAGCACAAAATACCTTGGAGAGTGAATAGAGAATGATTTCTAATCTTTGGTCACAATGAAAGCACAAACACCCTCTAGGGAGGGTCCCATTTGATGTATGTCAAGGAAAGCCAAAAACTGTTTGAAGAACTAGAAAGATTAGTGCATATATCATTAGAAGAAACTTTCAGTTGTCAAACTATCAAACTCCATTAAGCAAAAACATAAATGTATGTGAACAAATACAGAAACATATTAAGCCAAAAAGCTGACACTATGAGATTGATTTGAGAAGATACTTCTAGTACTTGTGAACATAAAAAGAATCATCCTGGCTCTCAACAAATTAAGACGCAATTTTTTCTTTTGTAACATCAAATGTAGAAAGGTCTTCACTACTTAGTCTAGAATAAAGATCTGGTTTTGTCATCAATATTCAGTAGTCAAGAAATGAATAAGAAACTCACAAACCACACTTCATGATAAATATTGCTCCTTTTGTATTTGTGAATGTCTTATTTAGCCTTGAAGTTCTTTCTCTCTTTATTCCTGAGTAGCAATCATCTTTCTTTCTCCTTTTTTTAGGTACAGTCTCATTGACGGGTTTAATGTTGATGAAGAGAAAATGTGAGAGAGAGATAGTAATTGAATTTAAATATATTATGGCAATGACCCTTAGGTTCATTTCATTTATAATAGATGAAAACAGGAACGTAAGAACAACCATGTTAATTATGACGAAGACAGAGAGGTTGGCAATTTGAAACAACTAAGTCTTGTAGAAGAAGAGGAAACAACAACTAGGCTTTTGAAGAGAAGACAGAGAATGGAGTCCTACGTAGCATTACACAATGTAAATGCTAATAGTAAAAAATTTTAAAAAAAATTAACACGATCTTTTGGGTAACAGTAAAAAAAAGGTAAATGAGAAGAGGTTAAAGAAGTTAAATGCAATATTAGAGCACAAGTTAAATGCAATATTAGAGCACCATAAGGCAGGATCTCATGCACTCCCGCATGAGGTCTCTGCTTTTATATATATATATATATATTGGTTGATTGGTAACCCAAGAAAACCTATGAAACATACTGTTTCACAGTAATAACCTAGAGGGATTTAACTTATCAATTCCAAGGTAAATTGACCCACTATAATAGAATTAAAGTTTATACACTAGACTTAACCCTAAATCTTCCCTTAAAAGAAAAAAAAAAAAAAGACTTAACCCTAAAACTCCCTGTTTGTGACTTTGAGGTTTGGACAAGCAACTTTTATCTACACTTTGACAGCATTGTTGATTGTTAGTGGACAACTCTCTGAAAAACTTAGGGTTTCTATCTCTCTAACCTCTTTATAAGTTGTGCTTAATGGGTCTTTATATAACCTCTTCATTAAGGTCACAAAAATTGAAAAACCCACATGTACAGTTGACTAAATAAATCACATCAAACTTGAAAATTTTGAATTTGCGGTTCTTGATCAGTTGAACTTCAAATCAAACAGGGGTCGAACTCATCTCTCGATCGGTTGAACTTGCAATCAAACTTACAAAAACTCAGTTTTCTTCTGCAAATAACTTTCGTCTTGGACTCATAATTTCACATTAAGAACTCAATAAAACTCAATCTTTTTGTCATCGGTTACCAACACCTAATCCGTTGGACTAACATGTCATACTCGTATCTTAGATTTTCTTGTATAGTTTAAGAAAAGATAGCACTATTTTTCATGTATTGAATAAACACCAAAAATTGGCAAAAATAGTTTCTAAAAATATTTTTAATGGAAACAAACACAAACATATGGTAAAAAGAGATGATAGGATAAAATAATTAAAAAAAAAATTTGACAAAATTTTTTTTAGACACTTGGCAAAATTTTAGAGTGCGTAGCCTTGTAGGGATTTGGATCCTCTCCATTTCAAAGAGAAATGAAGAGTATCCATTTCATGGACAAGATCTATTTAAAATAGATCTAAGGTATAAAATGTGCCACCTCAATTAAATCTTATTACTCAACTCATCAACATGAATGTGGTTCTCAAAAAAATAAAAATAACTGTGGTTAAAGTTAAACACATTACAGGTTAACATTGGTTTACATAAAAAAAGAAAAGAAAAGAAAGAAACGTTATCATTATCGTTAAGTTCTGGTTTTTTCTTTGAAAGCTATTGGGTATGGTGGTGTTGTGGCTGTTGGAGTTGCTGGCAGTGCCAGTGGTGGACTTCTGTAGTGATGGTCTCATCCTCTGAAAGCCAACTGCCATGATCGCAACCACCAGCCTCTTTCAATCATAACACCTCTATCAGTAGTAGGCACTCCTTTTTATTTCTTTTCCTTCTCCTCTAGGCCTTTGGTAGAAAACTTCACAGTTTTTTATTTTTTATTTTTTGGCAAATTACAATTTATCCACTCGTGGTTTGATCGAAATTTTAGTTGTCTACCTGTGGTTTGAAATTTGACACTTTATCAATTTCAGGTTAGCTCAGTTAGAGCTCTGTAACCCATATTTATTAAAAACATGGCTAGATATATAATTTTGCTTCACTTTTATATATCTTTCCTCTAAAAACACAAAAAAGCATAAAAATACAAAATAAAATAAGATTAAAAAAATTATAGTGAAACACTTGTATTATGAGATTTTAAACCACATGTAGGCAACTTAAATTTTGATAAAACATTAGGTAGGTAAATTTTCAAATTTCAAATTACGGATAGACAACTTAAATTTCAACCAAATAACAATTCCGTAAGTTGTAATGATCCCCTTTTTTTTAATTCTTTTTTTTTTTTTTTAACTAACTAACGTTAACCCATTGAGTTACTGATTTTAAAAGAGGTGGTGAAATTATAGCCTTAGATCTCTTTGAAATGAATCTTAGCCTTTAAATCGACACTCTCGATTTCATTTTGAAATGGAGAAAATCCGGATCCAGTCTTGTAGTAGGTGATCGAAAAAGAGTGTTGACAGTTGACAAAGAAAAGAACTTTTGAAGCAAAGATGAGCGAAGGTCCAAAGCTCTACACCAACAAACCCAAAAATGTAAGCTCAAATCATTTCTACGCTTTCCAAAAAAAAAAAAAAAAAAAACAACAATATTTTTTATGTTTCTGAGAAATAGTAAAAAGGGATTCCAAAAGCAACTTCAGTGCTTTGTTGTTTTCGGTTTCAATATTTTGGTTTTAGTATCTGACTTTTGATTGAGTGACTTTTGCTTGTGGTCTTTCACAAACAGCACGACTAAAACAATTTCAAGAGCACCAAACAAAAACCCCACGACTTTCTTCACCATCAGCAATGGACACTCATGGGTCTTCAGCTCTGCCACCTCAGCCACCACCAAAAGAGTCACTTGCTCGGCGTTACAAGTTTCTCTGGCCTCTGCTCGTGGCTGTCAATCTTGCTGTTGGAGGTCCCTTTCTTTTTCTTATTCTTTAGCTTTGTAATTCACTGTTTATCTTAATTTCCAATCTACAGTAATATATATGGGTGTTTATTTCGTATGCAAAGTGATTAAATTTATAAAAGGTGTAATGGGTTTTAAGATTTCAGCTTCAATGATTTGTTTTTTAAGCTTATCGGGTGCTTTTCATGATGTTATTCTTGATGGGTACTCTGTTGTTAGGACAGGAGTTATGGTTTTAAATATCTCGTTTTTGGAGGGGGGTGGAGGAATTCTGATTAAATGGGATTTGGAGTTCCATAGTTAGGCTTGTGTGGGATTTATGATTCTCCATAGTTGAGGAATTGTGTGATAAGATGTTGATTCTAGCCTCTGTGGATTTAGATCTTAATTGGTTTTGTCATATGTGACATCTAATTATTAATATGCACTAAAGAGTCTAGGAACGCAAATGTGTAAAGAGTGGTGATAAGTATGGGGTTAATATTCTGTTCCTATTAGATGGGAAATAAACATTTTATGTCTTGTGTACCATTTATGATTCTCCTTTGATATCCTTGGACCAAATGGCAATGTCCCCACCAACCCTCCCCTACCCAGTTAGTTGAAGTAGAGGCAAGATCACTGTTTGAATCTCATGTCTCAGCTATGTATAGTAGTTTATTTTTCTATTAATAAAACCATTATTTCTCAACTTAAAATTTTAGTTCACTACAGGTTTTGATTCACGCTCCTTATAAATGGATGCATATTCCTTCATCTTGAAAATCCTGGAGTTTGTTGTTATTGGAACTTCTTCTTGTTTTGTTAAAATGGGAGTAACAGTAGTAGCTCATGGCATTCTTCATTTTATTAGTACAGCCTTATGGTTGCCTAATCAGAGCAATGATTTTGGCTATTTATCATGGAAAACAGCCAATGATTAAGTAAAAGACTTGTTTGTCTATCATTCTAAGTATAATCATTACAAAAGGTGGGAGAAAAAGACACACACAGAATGCAATTCTTGCATAATTTTTAATGGGTCATTTAAAGTTCTACTACTTGATATGATTAAAATCATATACCAGTAATTTTTGGCTTTATCCATGTCGATGATGTACAATATGTGGTATAGACAAAGTTAGTATCAATTCCTTAGGGTGTGCATAGTATCTTACATACTGTAACAGTAAGTTGGATGGATTCATTCAACTGGTTCATTAGGAACTTATAAAGTTATAGGTGAGTAGCAACATATTCTATTTGCTCAAACTCACTTACCTACTTAACTAATTGTTGAACAAATATTAATGACTTTATAAGTAGGGGTAAGGATGCCTACCAATCACCACTCTCCAACCCCACAAAAGTGCGATCTTTGTGCAGTGGGTATGATCTTTTAATATATAGGTCCTACATCTGGTGATCATTTTTAATAACTTGTTTGTCTCAGTCAGGTTTGAGAAAGAAAAAGTGGGGCATAAAAGAAGACTTCAGGGGTGGTAAAACAGGTTTCGTCACATTGACATCGAAGTAGACTGAGCGGTCTCATAAAGGAAATATATTCTTTACTTGATGGTCCTATATAGTTTGAGAGGTATTCGTATTTGGGTTTGTGGTCAAACTTGGTCTTTCCCCCTCTGTTTTTGTGTAATTTTTCTATATAAGTTGTTAGTCTTTTATTTTTTAATCTAGAAAAGTTGTCAGTTTAAACTTCTGTTAACACTGTCTTGAAGCCTATCACAATGTTGTCTGTAGGGCTCTAAATATGCTCCTTAAGAAGTTAAGAGTTTCTGTGAACTTTTGTAGCCTACCTCTTTGTGCGGACAAAGAAGAAAGTCGAGCATATAGAAGAAGAAGTGCAACTCCAGTTTCAATCCCCGCTACAAAAACTGCTCATATTTCTAAAAAAACCTTACCCTCGCCGCTTGTCACAAAACTTGTGACATTGCGGGAACCAATTCCAGAGGATCAACAGCAAGAACTTTTCAAGTGGATGTTGGAAGAGAAAAAGAAGATCAAACCAAAAGATCCTGAAGAAAAGAAGCGCATTGATGAAGAGAAAGCCATTCTTTAACAGTTTATTCGAGCAAAACCTATCCCTAGTATCTAATTATTTAACACTTTTTCTCAAATTTAGAGATTACTATAAATGAATATTTTTTTTCTTTTTACATGAAGTTTAGTTTATCCTTATGTAAAATCTCTTCAAAGTTCTTTAAATCATTGTTGTTCAATGCAAGGAAAATGTTGATAATAGTCAGTAAAAGATAGCACAGAGTTGCAACTGGATACATCTACTCTGCTAATTGAAGAGCGGATGACTCCTCTCTCTTTTTCATGTAACAAATATTGCATCATAAGATATTTTGTTTTAGGTGAGGACTCAAGGAGATCATATTCATAGAGGGTAGGGTCACAACTTAGCCTAAATCACTCAGATTGAGATCTAAGCCATCAACCTTCAACTAAAAGATAACAACTGAAAATGATAATAACATGTATAAACTCTTTGCTTCATTGTTTTCAATGACCTTAGGATACACTTGCTGACCATTACCTTTATCAAATGGCCCAGCCAAGCCCATAATAGCTACTACTATTATGTTTCTGTTGGTGGGCTGGACTGGGATTAATGTACTATCCTCTTTCAAACCAGCTCTTGCGTGGTCCCACTCGCATCAACCAGATCTAAAAGCCTTTTGAATCCTAGCTTAAAGTAAAATACTAAAATGATGTAATATAATAGTAGAGGTTATTTTGTGGGTTCCAGTTAACTCAACTAGTAAAGTCTTTGATGGTTGTATAAGAGATCTGGGGTTCAATTCCCGCTTACACCAAAAACTGATTGGTGTCTTGGTCTGATAATAAAGAGTAATTATCAGGAGTGGACGCTATAGGTTGAAACTCTCTCTCTCTCTCAAAAAAAAAAATAGTAGAGGTTATTTTTTTGTTCACGAGATTTAAGCCATTCATTATCCAAATTCGACTATGCATTAATTAATGAATATTAATAAATTAAAAATCAAATTAAACAATTTGTAATTTAATTAGAATTTTTTAATATTGGATTGCTTTAACCCACAAGAGTCAAGAGTATTAGTTCTAAACTAACTAATTTAAACTTACATGGTTTAATTACTCAAAAAAAAAAAAAAAAAAAAAACTTCCAAGGTTTTGTTTTTTTTTTTTTTTGAGTAAACAGTAATACTTATTATAACGTACACGAAAATAATAATACTATGTTTTAAACTGGGTTTATAATAATTAATAACCAGATAAATTGTTTACTTTGCCCCTATTTCAAATTAGTTCTTCCAATAACTCAAAAAATTTTTTTTTTTTTTTTAATTTAGTTTTCAATATATCTTTTAAGAAAAGTTAAAATTAGATTTAAATTTTGCTTCTTTTTTTCCCTTTCAATATCTCTTAAAAAATTAACCTAAATATTTCTTTTTGTGTAATTGTTACTAATTTATGTATTAATATTTATGTTATAATATATGTTGACAGCAACAACGAAGTGGTTGTCTACCCTTGGGAAGATGTTGAGCATTTTCTATGAAGGTAAGTTCAAAATTTTGAGACCTGTACATAAATAGGACAGGTAGAACTAGGATTTTTTTTTTTTTTTCTCAAAAAAAAAACAGAACTAGGATTTTTTTTTTGGGCTAAATTTGATTCAGTAGTGTTAACACATACTCTCACTATATTTTTGTTTTAGCTTGAAAAGAGGAAACTATTCATGTAGTTTCTTCACTATAATATTGCCTGTAGAAAAAGGTTGAAGCCAAGGCCAGCAAATCATCCCCTCTAGGCTCTAACCCATTAGGCTTTCTGGAAAAGAGCACCCCACTGTACACACAATTTTCGTAAAAGAAGAATCACACGATCACTAAATAGTGTAACAAGTAATCAATTTGTATTTGATTTGTATATATGTGAGTACAATCCTCTGTATGAATTTTTACAATGAAAGAGTACAATAAATTCCACTTATTCGATCTCCAAGAAACGTTACGATCCAAAGGAGCTATGAAGCTTGATCTTGAATCGTGCTTTGATGTCTCCAAGTTGAATGAATAGTTGAATGGGCTTGATTTGATGTGAGGGTCATTGGCTTGATCTCGAACTAGATTCAAGGAGAATCCCCACTTTGATTTGAAGAAGTAGGAATAGGCCTTGATGAATAATGGAATTCTTGTGAACCTTTAGATATGACTCTCTATTTTGACAGAGTGTTAGTAGTATTTTTCTCTCTAAGTGTTCTCTTTCCTCATATGAGAAGTCTCTATTTATAGGCAACTCAATAGTATTTAATTTAGAATTTTCTCTCAGCGTTTATTGAGAGTTGAATTATGAACTAAATTTAGTATTTCATTTAATAAGAACTTTCCATATATGTCTTTTCTTCTGACGCTGCCATATGGCTCTCTTCATTTGATGTTGCCACATGGCTTGATTTCATTCGCTGATTGTCCACATCATCAATTGGGGATTAATTTGATCACAAATATTTTATCATGAACAATCGGACAGTTGTGAATATATCATAAAATTTTGATGTCTACAAGCACCCCACTGTAATGTTCACATCAATCTTTTTTATTTATTTATTTTTTGTATGTGTTAAGCATGTTTTAATAAAGGTAAAAATACAAATAGTGAACTTAAGGAAAAAGTTCATCATATTGGGTGCTTTTGAAGCTGAGGGTGTAAATCGATAATTTTAGAACTATTAGATGACTAAAATTCTTTTCTTTTAAATTCAATTACTATCTGTTTTATACAAGGATAATTATTCTCTTACATTTGTGCACATTACCCTTACACATCACACATTTCATGCTTTTTAAAATGTGAACATCAATAAAACAATGTGTGCATCACATGAATGTTGTGCGTAGACATAGTGGGCCATGGTGCCTTTTAACTTTTCAAAACTCCTCCCTCTCTCTTGTATTTTTTGTAAAAAAAGGATATATATATATATATATATTAATTTTGGACATAAATTTAAATAATGCTCCTCTAGACTTTTACTATAAGCATGTAATTGAAGTGTATTATACATAATTTAATTATGTTTTTTTTTATTAAATGGACCTGTAAATTTTTAGATATGTCAAGACTTACTTTTAAAAAAATATAAATACTTACTTGATGTAAATATTTTTGTTTACATGAGAAATTTTTATATGTTAAATAAAAATTAAAAATATTCTTCACGTATAAAAAATAAATAAAAATGTAATATATATAGCTTGGCTCCCTAAATTTTTTTATCTGTACATAATGTACAATAAAACAATATTTTTTGCTTGTGATAAAAATAAAAAACATAATTTTCTACTCAAAAGCACTCAATATGATGAATGTGATTTTTTTTTTTTTTTTGATGAAAAGATGACAACTTTATTAAGAAGAAAATAATTCAGTGCATTTTGACCAAAACTAACTCGATAAAAGCTACCATATAAATTCAGTACAATTTTTTTGATGAATGTGATTAGATCTAATATTTAGTTATAAGATTGGTTATAATCTAAAGCTACAATCTTAATATTTTTTTATTAAAAGTGAATTTTGATAAATTCACTATTAGATTACATCTTCTTCTTATGTCTTCTATATTTGCAAAATTTCTAAAAGTTAAAGATCGATAACTATATCATCAATAAATTTTTTTAAATTGCAAGTTTTTGTAGTTTAAAATTATGCATAAAATATAAACTTGTAGATCATATAGTAAATAATATTTGATTGACATAAAATTTGACATGTGTATTGTAAAGAAAATGTAATTTAACGGTTAGAATTTTAAAATATATAGTAAGGTTTATTTTATTGATTTGTAACTAATCTTTGTCATATTTTATACTTGTAATGTACAATAAACCAATATATTCTACTCAATGAATATGATTTGAATTTGATCCAATCTAATTCAGGTTGAAGTTGAACATTGTCATCATTATTCAAGGGCGTAGGTTCAAGTTTTCGTAATTGAGTTTCAGATACATATTTATTTATAAAATATATATTTTGTTAATATTAAAAAAAGTACCTTTCCTTAAACCGAAGTTTACAATTGTCGACATTGCCGTCTCCATTCGCTCAAAATTTTAGTGATTGAATTCAAAATTGAAATTGAAAAACCTATGATGCGCGGAATTTGGGCCGTTGGATACTATAAATTCACCGACGTTTACGATTGTTCTTCGTCACCTCACTTGCCGCCTCCATCCTTTTTATAAAACTCTTTTACATTCCAAACATCCCGTCACCAAAAAAAACTCCTCACTCTCCTTCTTTCCTTTCCTTTCACTATTATGTACGGATACCCTTCTGGTTTCCGCCCCCCCGCTGCTGCCGGCGTCGGCGGCTGGGGTTCTCAGCCGCTGCAGCAACAACAACAACAGCCGCCTCAACAACAGCAGCAGCCTCTTCCTTCTCCTCCTGCTCCAGTAGCTCTTTTAGATAATCCCAGTTTTGCCCTCCAAAACCCAAACTATTTCCTCCAAAACCCCCAAGCTGCCTTTGTTTTCCTTCAACAACATCAACAACAACAAGAACAACTTCTACAACTACAACAACAACAACTACAGCAGCAACAACAACAACAGCAACAGCAATTCCTCCTCCAAAACCAAAACCCTAACACCTTCCCAATCCAAAACCCTCCTCCTTCGAATAACCCTAACCTCCATATCCCCCATCCCCAGAATCTGACTCAGAATCAGAATCAGCAGTTTTCCAATTCGAAACAAACCCACCCAATCGAAAAGGTCGACCGCCAAAACGTCTCCCCTCCCCAGAATCCGAAGTTGCCCAATTCAAAGCAAACTCACTCAGTCGACAAGGTCGACCGCGCCGTCACGAAGGCGAGGCGCAATATAATCGCGGCCGGAGAGAACCTGACGGCGTGGCAAGTGTCTCAAGATGCGCTGCTCAACCTCAAGCTTGATTCCTGATCCTCTCTCAACTTTCCAATGCAGAAAGTCCCCAGTCTTCACAGCCTTATGCTCCTCGAAGGGAAGGTACTGTTATTATACTATTATTATTAGTCTTTTACTTCAATTTTATGCATTGTTAAAAACAAAATTGATCCATTGCTTTGCCATGAAATCTTATATCTTATATTGCATGCCTTGAGACATTATTGTGAAATTTAACCGATTTTTTTTTTTTTCAACCTTGGTCGATTTTTTGTGGTAATAGAAGTCTGTAAAATTTTTGGATTTTTGTGATCTTTTGATGTTGCAGAAGTTTAGGAGGATATATGAAATTTAGGAACTCTAAGTGAAATTCATAGTCTTCTATGTTCATCAAGTTATTGATGGATAATTTCCCAGTTATCTCTTGATGCCCAGAACTTATCTTATAAAACAGCTGCCTACAAACTTCAGCAATGGGTAGTTGCTGGTTGGTTATTAAGTAGAGAAAGGAAACAATGAGGATATATGAAAACTAGGAACTATTATGTGAAATACTTAGCCTTCTATGTTCTGCAGCACTAACTAGTTCAAAGGAGTCAATGTAACAAATGATCAAGCCATTGAGGGATAATTTCCAAGTGATCTTTTATTTCCTGGAACTTTGCTTATGAAACAGTTGCTTACTAACTCCAACAACAGGTGGTTGGTTGTTAAAAGGAAAGAAAGGAAAAGGTGTGGGTATATGATACCAGGAACTATTAAGTATTCTGCAGTACTTACTAGTTCAAAGGAATCAAAGTAAAAAATTTTCAAGCCATTGTGGAATAATTTCCAAAATATCTCTTGATTCCCAGAACTTTACTTATGAAACAGTTGCTTACAAACTTCAACAGTTTTTTAAGGCCACTCTTTTAGTGTTCTGCTGTCTTCTTGATGTTTTGCATAACATTATGTTTGATTCACTGCAAGAGAAAATAAAATAAGTTATTTATTTATTTATTTTTAAAATTAAAAAAAAAATCCCTTTTTTTTTTAGAAGTAAGAAAGATGTATATTTGGGTGACTCCTTAAGACTATGAATAAAATTTTCTTTACTTATCAAAAAAAGAAAGAAAGATGTATATTCAAAAAGCTACCTCATGCAAAAAGGGCATAGGACAGGCCAAAGATTACAGAAAGGAAAACGAACAAACAAAGAAAAAGCTAATTACAAAGGAGAGAACTAAGGAACAAAGGAAGAGAATCACTAGAGGTGAGTCCAAAAGCCCTAGACCAGTCAAAAAGGGAACCACCAAAAGAAGCAAGTAGGTCATTGGAGCTTTCCATCTTTTGTTTCATAAAAAAAATCCCTTTTCAAAAGTTTTGTTTGTTGATGGGGAGAGAAGAAATAAATTGTGAGGAACACATCATCATTCTCTTCTAGTGCCTCCCCAAAAACTATGCAAGATATGGATAGACGATTATAGTCTGATGTAGTATAGTCCTTTGGTTTTGGGATTGGGGTTTAGACTCAATATTTTAGATTCTGAGGTTTATGAAGTTGTGGAATTGAAAAATGACAAGAAAACAAAGAAACAGAGGTGCTGTTCAGGGGCTGTAAACATGCTAGAATGATAGATTGAATTTTTGGGGTTGTCAATGCTCATTGATGATAAGTTGTGCTGACAGTTTTGGCTTGAAAGTGTCTGGTTTTGGTTCAGAAAATCAATGGAGAAATTCAAGAATAATGAGATAATTAGGCAGTCTTACCAGTTCTTCTAGACTCACTTAGAAGAATATATATATATATATATATATTGTGGAAATTCAATAGTTGGGGGAGGGGGGATTTGAACCTTAGACATCTTCGTTGGAAACACCAAAAAGCGCTAGTTGAGCCACAAGGCTCTTAGCAACTCACCTAGAAGAATTTTAGTGGAGTCTCGTGGTTAAAGGAAATCATAATATGCTGAATTTTATTAATCAAAGTTCTCTCTCTAATTGTTTACAGGGCCAAACATAACTTAAAAAACATTAAAACTGCTACTAAGACAAGGAAATGACTAAACAAGACTCAAAATATAACTAGAAAAAGTCAATTTAACAACAATAAGATGAAACTAGACTAATAAAGTCATAACGAAGTAACTTCTAACAAAATTGTAAAATTACTAAATTACCTTATAATTAAAATTTTCTGACATGTTGGATCTGTCAGTGTCTATCATGTTGGCTTTATAAATATTCAAGATTGCCTTCTGCATCATAGTTGTAAAGAAGAAAGATACCAAACTTCATTTTCTCTCTTTCCCTCTCCCTCCCTCCCTTTTCTGTTTGACCATAGAAATATATGTGTTTGTGTTTGCGTTTCCTGGTAGTATGTGGAGGAAAAGGAGTGCAATAGATTGAAAAACTTTCGCTTTGATTTTCAATTATGCCTTCAGTTCTATTTCTTGTGACAATGCTATGTTTCTAGTCAGGGGCTGGTCTAGTTGGTTCTTGTTTATTGTGCTTACAAAAATGGGATGCAATTCTCAGCTGATATCTCCTAATACTCTTGTAGGTTTTCGAGAGGATGCTTCAGTTTTATAACGTAAAAGCTCGATGGAGGAAGAAAATCAAATTGATGTTTTCATCATTTCCATTTGTTGGATTACTAAATGTTGCTGTAAGTTGGTTGTGTTGAATTTTAGTATTAAAATTTATTACATGTAATAACTGAATAATAGAATCTTATCATGAAATATTTTAACTAACTCCTATTTTTTTGTTATATAAAGTAATCTTATAAGTTCCTTCAGATGGTATAAGTGCTACTTAATGTATCTTCTGTCTGTTCGAGTGTCCTCATTTTTTAATTGTTGTCTATGTTTTATATTTGCATATACATAGTGACTCACCTCTGCAATCCTTGTTGTGATGCTTCTATATGAGATCACACAGTCTGATTAAGTTGCTTTTTATATATTGCAGGCATCATCTATCAAATCTGGAATGTGGGACAGCATATACGATACCTTCCTAGCAATTAGTCAACAGGAATTAACTAACTCACTTATGCAAAATCAATCTGACTATGAGTTCATAGATGTTGAACCAAGTGTTAAGGATGCACCAGTCATCGCTGAGCATAGTGTTGAGCTTACACACAGTGAGTAGTGTTTACTTCTTAAAATAGGCATTGCTGATAATAGTTCAATTATGGTTTGCCTATTCCCTTACTTTTCTTATCTTGTGTTATCTGTCTTTTTTCTTTTGGGTTGGGTTTTTTTTGGGGGGGGGGGGGGGGGGGGTTGGGGTAAGGGGAGGGTTTGTATGCTGAATATTCTAACAGGTAAGAAGCAATTAAATTATTCCATTTTCATTTACTGATGTATTCAAAGTCACTTCAAAAAGTAGGTTCAAACTTTGGTAAGATGCGTGCTCCAGAATTGTGTTCTACATAGAAGTTTCTATCAATGAACTACTACCAGTGATTGAAACAAAAGAGGGGATTTATATGATGGTCACTTTATAGGCTGCTCATTAAAATGAATGTCACCAGTATGTAGATCACTCATAAAAACGAACTTCACCAGATAAGCATAGGCGACCAATTTTACTCAAATTATTGGGTGTTCACTATTAGGGTATTTCTTATAATACACATGCACAGCTCTTTTTAGTCATCTAATCAAGTTGATATAGAAAAAAGAATTGTGATAAATTGAAGCAAATAATAAATTTTCATCAAAATTTATTTTCATCATCTTATTCTCTTTCATGTTCAATAATTATCTCATTATCAATCCTAGCAGTTACATTTCTTTCAAAATTTTGGTTAAATAAAATTTTTCTTGGGCTTTTTCTTTTTGTTTGTAAAAACTTAATATATTGTTAGAGGGACTAAAGTTTAAAGAGAAAGTTTGATTACAAACTTAGTTATAACTTAGGACTACAACTCTAACTAAACAAATTAACATGTATACATATTTTGAAAATCTAACCATTAAATTTCATGATTTTTACGTTCCTAAAACACAAGTCAAATTTCTTGCCAATCAAAAGTTATTTACTATTCATTCTATAAATTTATTTTTTTATGTATAATTTTAGATTACAAAACTTCAAAATTTATACATTTGATTAATGATATAGTTATTGATTTTTGATTTTCTTGAAATTTTACAAGAGGATATAAGAAAAAAAGTGTAATCCAATAGTGGATTTGTCAAAACTCACGTCTAATAAAAATATATTGAGTAAAGTTGTAATCTTAGTCTACAAGACTATAATCAAGTTTACTGTCAAACTATGCCCAAAGTTTATCATGTTGGGCCTAAAAAAATTTAAGGTGGTCACAAATTTTTTTTAAGGATAAAAAAGTTATAAAATTTATATATAATAATTTTTTTTTTCCAAGTCAGGATGGTCCTGTTACCACCTTAGATACAATGTGGAGCCACCCCTGGTTCTTAGTTTAATGGACCATTATATTAATCGCCTTAACATAATCATTAATTATTTTATATATAGGATATGCATCATCTCTCTCATAATATGTAAATTCCACAACTATTAGGACCTACATATTGTGAGAAAAATTATACACATGTTGATGAATAGAATACCTTCTTGTTGGTATATTTTAAATTAAATATGTTGAAATTCAAAATAACTGAAGATGAATAAAGAGATGAGTTATAATTTGTTAAAGAAAGAGTTACTTGTATGTAAGTTAGATTAAATAAATTAAGAGAAGTTTTCTAAATTAATAAATAACATGTAGGTTATGTGAAGCGTTGGAAGACTATATATACGGCTATACTATGGACTAATTTCATATCAAGAGTGAATGAAGAGAAATAGTTAAAAGTAAAGAGTATTGTGTGAGAAAGTAAATTCAATAATATTCCTAAATACTTGAGAGATTTCGGGCCAAAGAAAGGTGTTCTTCTGGTGGAGCTTTGGGCTTGAACACTTTGTGCAGAAGCTGTTCTAGCCATACAACATTTGTTGGGCTGTTGTATCCTGGGGGAGACAAGTTAGAGAAGATCTGCACTGGTTACAAAGATTAGCCAACCAAGGGCTTGAATCTCCTTAAAGAGAGCAAGTGTTGCGCCTCAGTCCAAATAGTGTTGTGTAATTTNAAGCAATGAAGAAATCATTTGCTTGGTTGCTATTTCTTTCTCCCCTACGCAGCCATTCAGAGCTTGTGATACTAAAACATACAACTGATGCTGAAGCATGCAAACCTCCAAAGGGGACTTTTCACATATGTCACCTGTTAAGAACTTGTGTATTTCATCAGGTAGGAGGGAGGCATGTTTTTCTAGGAACATTAAAAACTCCCCAAAACCAAGTGACTTAAATGTCTTGACGCAAAATTGCTCCGCTAGCCAAAACTCACAATTATAGAGCTCCCTTAAGATGTTAATTCTCTTTTCTAGAACTGATTTACAGACTATGGATTCCATTGTCAAGCTCAAAATACATTGCACTTTCCTGATAATGTCTTCAACAGATACACCTGTGAGATGAATTGGTAATTACACATCACAATTAAAGTAAAGAAATTTATAGGGAAAAATTATTAGGAATGATGGGATAATAAGTGGGAAACTCAAAAAAGTGTCACAACATATTGACACCTTCCCCATTCACTTTTTTCTTATATAAGTTTGACTCCAACAGGGGAGGAAAGTGTGATTCAAACTAGTGATCACCACTTCATAAGGTGAGGTCCCCAATGATTGTGCTACCCCTTCGGTTCCCTAATTCACTTATCAAGTAAATCACACCAAATTATGACCAGCTAAACAAATGAAAATAGACCTTTCCATTACAAATATCAAAGTCCACTTATCCAAAAACAAATATCAAAGTCCCACATAATCTCCCTAGAATTTCAAGGCATGCACATTACAATCATGGCATTATGACAAGAGTCCAGTGAGCAAAATTTTACAAAAATTCAGCAAGATTTAGAATTCAAGATGATGTCAAAATGCATAACCCAGTCTAGGTTGAAAGGAGGGATGTTTAATTTTCAACCAATTTACACTCCAGTGTAAATAAAAAAATTATGAAATCAGGGGGGGGGGGGGGGGGGGGGGGGGGGGGGGGGGGGTGAGTTTGTGGGTTCATGACCCATCACATGTGAAAGTACCAATACAAAAAATTGGCGTCACAAATCAACCATCTAATATCCATCCCAAATAAACTACATTCAATATTATTTAGTTGAGACAATATCTCCTTCATCGACATCACCATTCATGAAAAGAGCAGTCCCATTTTTTTATATATGAAAAGTGATGTTCTTAAAGAAAGAAGTAAAATTCAAATAGGGATTGTCCTGGAGCTACTCCCAAAAGAATTAAAATCTTAAAACCAAAAGATCTAAAATATCAAAGAAAGATGTAGCTTGTACGTAGTCTAAAATAGTCACCCAATCATAAAAAGATAAAAAAAAGAGTACCTAAGTGTTTCTTAACGCCATCAAATGTCCTACTATTCCTCTCTCTCCTTATTGTTCACATTACACATAGGGGAACAACATTCCTATTTTTTGTACTCTTTTGATTACAAAACCTCCCGTGCTAACATTCAAGCAACTGGATCACCTTCTCTGGCATTTTCCATAAGATACCAATAGTAAGAACACAAAAAGTCAATATTTTTACCATCGAATAAGCAGTTAAGACTTAAAAAATGATCAATTGCTTATTTACTGTTGTTTTGTATGCAATACCAATCAACAAATAATAGATTTCTATTATGAATATTGTCTTAAAATCTTTCCTTCTAAGGCACCTAGTTACATCAAATACTATTCCAAGGAAATTTCACAAAAATCAACCCTTGTAATGTCACATAAGAATAGATGGACCACTAATTTTCAGAACCCAATAAATTTGTATGCATCCATGACTGCTATGAGCTAACATTTGCTCAAATGACCTTTTGATGTTGGACAAATTGGGGGAATTTGTCTACATGTAGTTGTGGTGGGTTAAGGTTTAGTAGGATTTGTGGAAATAGGATCTAGAGTTGTTAAAGAAAGGTTTATGGTGTTGTGTTTGGATTTAAATGTGGTTTGATGAGTTATCTGGTGACTATTTGACAGAAGAAAGTATGTGGACTCCTAATTTGACTAGTAAACTTAACCTAATAAAATACTAACTTGGACCCAAAGAAAATAAAACCTAATCTACTTAGGATCTCCTAGAAAATTCTAGACCTAACCAAATTACAAAAATACCCTTAAGTCGTAGGATTGTAGAAATTGTAGATTTGCCCCTAAACATAAAATGGACAAGGTTTTCCTCCAAACCAATTTGAAATGTGAATGGTTTCTTTCATTGCCACGTAGTGGGTTGAAGGAAGTTTCCTATGGTTTGGAGGTCAACCTTTTCCATATAAAATTTCCCATAACTAATAAAATAAACACCCCTGCCCAAAAAAAAAAAAAAACTGTTTTTACCTGAAAAGACTTGTATTCACATGTGGACCTAATAATATTATTCTTCAATAGTGAATGGAATTTTATTGGGACTGCACTTCTATTTTAATGAAAATTTTATTTACCTATCAAAAATAAAATTCTTGAACAGAGGGATTTCCAAAATATAAGAAAATCCATCTTCC